>NC_140953.1:98799351-98903419 GCF_014529385.1 Adiantum capillus-veneris
AAGAGAGAGGAGAGAGGAGAGAGAGAGGAGAGAGAGAGAGAGAGAGAGAGAGAGAGAGAGAGAGAGAGAGAGAGAGAGGAGGGGGGGGTATAGCGGCTTAGTACTTAGGCACTACAAAAGGATGGCGAATCCGCACACCCTTCACACATACACAAGCTCATTCCAAACACAAGACTAGGTGGCGATTCCGCACACCTCACATGGGCAAAACATTGCAAGAAAACATACTCACAAAACCTCAAGCTTTATTTAGAGAATAAGGCGATGAAATGGGGAGCATAGGGTAGGGGAATGAGAAGGGAGAGAGTGGTAGAGCACATGGAGGATAGGTGGGAGTTGATGGCGAAGACTCGCACGAGGGTTATGGCCATCATCCTTCATTTAGTTGCCCTTCATCTTCCATAGCCAAGGGTGTAGAGGTCATGCTCAAGACAAGCATGGTGATTGCAGTGATGGTGATGGTGTGGGTGTGTGTGTGTGTGCACTAGGCACACACAGTGCATAGTGTGTTCTTTGGCGATGTTGTGTGTTTTTGTGTGATGGTGACCCCTCTTTATATAGGGGAGGGGGGGGGAGAAATTCTAGAATTTAGAAATGAAGAAATCATTATCTACATAGGCCATGTGACTGTGGGCCCCACTTGTCTGGCTGTGTGTATATGTGCCAGAACAGTAGTCTCATGAGAGAGAGACTAAGAGAGAGAGAGATGGGTTGATGAAAAAAAGTGAGAGGTGACATGGAGAATAAAGTAATTACAAGAGGGGAGAGAGGGAGAGCGTGTTGAGAGGTGAATCTGTGTGCAGATGTGTGTGAACACAAGAAAAATCAGGTAACCACTGGGTGGGGATGGGTCTATGGGCACCTTTTTCAGTGAAACTGAGTGTGTGTGAGTGTGGGGGAGGTTATTTAGCTACAAGACAAGAGAGATGGCACCCTTTAGAGAGAGAGGGGGGTATTTGGGTCATGGGATATGATAGGAGAGAGAAAGAGGCGGTGGGGTATACTATTTTGGAAGATAGGGTAAGTTGCATGTGAGTTAGGGTGCATTATTGGTGAGTTATAATGAATTATTGGTGAGAGGTGGGGTAGCTTGAGGGGAGAGAGAAAGGAGAAAGGACAAGGGGAAGAGAGAGGGGGTTGACCTTTTGAGTGGAGGAGAGGAAAAGGGACACCCGACGGGGCAATAGTGAAGAAAAAGGAGGCAAGGTGGGGATGGGCTGCCCCACAGGCATGAGGTGGCCTTTCTCATATATTTACATAATCATACTTTATTTTTTCTTACTTTTTCAATGTCTTTTATCACTCCCTCCCTAGGAGGGGGTTTTCATGGGATGGGGACGAGAGAAGAGGGGTATGGGAGCTTGGCTTGTGAAAAGCCCCCATCACTGTATTCCCATGGATAGACTTAGGCAATCCAAAGACAAAATCCATGGATATGCTCTCCCATGGTGAATTAGGGATTGGCAAAGGTTGAAGCAATCTAGGTTGATTCCCTCTATCAAACTTCGTCTTTTGGCATACCACACATTTAGAAACATACACTTGTCTTGTATGTTTTCTTTCATGTAGGCCAATAGAAATATGTTTCAATCCCTTTTAGGGTAGATTGAATCCCTCTATGCCCCACATAAGGTGGAGCACGAGATTCATACATTACTTTCTCATGTAATGAGTTAGTAACGCATAGTCTATTGCCATAGAGAAGATAACCATCTTGTAAAGTAAATAGTTCTTCTTTCTTCCCTAGTGCAAGGGCTGAAATCACATCTCTGAAATCGGGATCAATAGCATACTCATCTATCATAGAAGATAGACCATTGTGAGCACTCTCGGTCGTCTTGAGAGTGCATCGGCTACTTGATTATGCTTAACAACAATGTAAGCAATATGAAATGAAATTGTGAAAGGAAAATTTTCCACCTTATTTGTTTGGTGGAGAGCTTGGTCTGCGTCAGAAAGTACTTAAGGCTTTGGTGATCCGTTTGCAGAATGAAAGGAGTCCCTAATAAATAGTGCTTCCATGAGTCTAAGGAATGTAGAACTACGAGGAGTTCCTTTTCATATATGCCTAGAGCTTTCTCAATAGGGTCGAGCCTTCGACTTTCATAGGCTATGGCGTGCCCTTCTTGGAGTAAAACAGCTCCAAGGCAATCACCACAAGCATCACATTGGACCTCAAATGGCTTTGAGAGATCCAACAATGTAAGCACATGTTGAGAGATAAGATTTTCTTTAAGTTTTATGAAAGCATTGTTCTCGTTGGCAGACCATGTATACCTAACATTTTTCTTTGTTAGGACATGTAATGGTCCCGCAATTTATGAGAACTTTTCTATGAAGCATCTATAGTATGCACACATACCCATAAAGCTTCTTAGTTCATGAAGATTCGTTGGTTTAGGCCATCCTTTTATTACCTCTAACATTGATGGATCCATTTTCATGCCATCTTGAGAGATAATGTGACCTAAATACTAAATCTCTTGTAAGAAAAACTCGCTTTTCTTTTGATTTACAGAAAGTTTATTCTCTCTTAAGACTTGAAATATTATTTGGAGGTGTTGCTTGTGTTCATCTAGTGAATTAGAGTAGATGATAATATCATGAAAAAATACTCCAGTAAAGGTTTGCTAGGGCCTGAATAGCTTCTCCATCAAGTGGTTGAATGTGGCTCGTGCATTGGTAAAGCCAAAAGGCATGACAATGTATTCGTAAAGACCAAATGTGGTGTAAAATGCGGTCTTTACAATATCTTAATCAACTATCCTTATTTGATGGTAGCCACTTTTTAGGTCCTTGCCCCTTGGAAGCACCATCTGCCGGTAGGACATCTCCCATCTCGTAAGCTTGTATGCCTAGCTTGGTGGCAAACTCTGTGGATATGAAATTATGAGTAGAACCAGCGTCAAAGAGAATAAAAGCATCATGTTCTCTTACCTTTCCCCAAGCATGGCATAGAGGAAATCCTTTGTGGTGAGCTTCCTCTTCTTGGATTTTGACCAAGGTAGCTCTAGGAGTCTCATGGCCGGTGTTCTTTTGCGGACAAGCGTGGTACACATGCCCTTGATTGCCGCACTTGAAACATCGGTTATACTTGCGATAATGCTCAAGCTCTTCAGGAGAGAGTTTGTTATTGCCTTTGTAAACTCCCTTGTCCTTAGCTTTGTTGGAATTGCCCTTAGGAGACTTTTGGACATTGTCCTTCCCCTCAGGCTCATTGGAACCCTTGTTTTTCGTGGGCTTAGAATTTCCCTTAGGAGACTTTTGGACATTGTCCTTCCCCTCAGGCTCATTGGAACCCTTGTTTTTCGTGGGCTTAGAATTTCTCTTAGCACCTATCTAGAAATTTATTTGAGAAGCCACCATAGTATGATGGCTTAAGTGCGGATATGGTGCATGACCTTTGGGAGTTGACATACTCCACCATTTATTCAGTTAAGCTTGCACAAAGTTGTTGCTTTTGCTCTCCAAAATCCATCTTTTTTAAAATAGTGTCTTTGAGATGTAAATCCCAAAACTTGTCTACATATTTGTGAATGGATTTGTAGGGAGAGAGCTTCAAGATTCGCCATTGGGTGAGTAGTTTGTCTTTTGCATCGGTGGCCAAAAACTGCTTCATAATGGAAGCTCTTATAGCTTTCCATGTTTGTGGAGCTTCACCGTTTGCCCGTAGGCTAGACCACCATTGCCTGGTGGATTTTTGAAAGTGCATAGCTACATGGCGTAGCTTAGAGGACTCCGTGAAGCTCTCATCTCCAAACGCCGCATCGAACTGTTGGATAAAGGCCAAGACTTTGTCCATAGCACCAAAGGTGCCATCATAGGTAAGGAAAGAGATGCTCTTTTCTCCCTCTTTGAACTTCTTGAGCTTGGATGACCTCTTCCACGCAACATAGGATTTCCTATGGCCTCTTCTTTTCGATGGTTGAAAAGTTGTACCATTACTTTCTTCAGAAGATGAAGAATTCAAGGAAGATGGAGAAGAGGATGACCTCTTTCTCGCCTTTTCTTGCCTTGACCTTCTTTGTCTGCACCATCACTTTCATAAGAGGAAGAGGATGAACAAGATGGACAAGAGGGGTGTCCTCTTTCTTGCCTTTCTATTCTCTTGCATTTTGTCATCCCTCTTTGAATTATGGTGTGGAGAAGTGTGCAATGGTATTCTCTGTTTTTGAGGTGATGGAGAGCGTTTAGCCTGCCATCTTTGTGGAGCCATCTCCACCGTAGTGGCAGCAAACTCACTTCTTTCTTGTTCCTTCGGTGGGGGCTCTTGAATTCTCCTTTGGGAAGGAAATGCATCATCAAGAAGCAATTTTTTGAGCCCATTGTATGGATCCTCTTCTTCTTCCCGAATCGGAGAGAGGCCTCTTTTGGGAGTCTTGCAAGGAGGCTTCTTAGGTACTCTCTAGTCATGGTGGGGAGTTTGGAGAATCCCATGAGCACAAAGCTGCCGTTGCACTTCACTTTGGAGGGATGGATTGCCCATGGCTTGTTGAAACCTAGAAACAAGGTAGTTAACAAGAATAGGGGCATCATTAGTAGCCTGCTCATAGCAAAATCAAAGTTATCAACATTAATTTCACTCTATTTACTATTGTCAGCCATTCTAACAACTTTTAGGTGTAATCTTTTTAGGTGTACTTTGGCACTTCAAACCCTAGTTGCTACTCTTCTTTTCCCCTTTAGAAAAAAGCACTCAAGCTACTGTACCCGTGGCTTGAATACCATTAATTACAAGGAATAGAAAGAGGGTCGTTCAACACCAAAATAGCACCGGCTCCTGTCAAGATTCTAATAGCTCAATAGTGGTTAAGCCGTAGGCAAGCCTTGTAGGACTCCACTATTAAGACCATAGCTCTCGAAAGCAGTGCCCCGTTATCTGCACAAAGACAGGCTGCAAGGCTGAAAAATCCCTATTCTACTTACTCAATTGCAATTAATAATACCAACCATTTATGGCTAGCTTGAGGACCTCCCTTCTTGAGCAAGAAAAGAGAAACCTTGTGCTCCTGATACCAATGTAACAATTAATTGCCTAGTAACTTGTGTGTAGCGGAAAATAGCATGAACATAGAGAGCATTTCATTAGAATAGATTCAAAATGAGAATAACAAGAGTGCTTAGGTGGAGAGAGTAACAAAAAACATAACACTTGGTTAGATAGCATGAACAATACTTCAAAAGAGAGAGAAATTAAGCTATTGACAACAATTGAGGACCAGATTTACATGGAGCTGGTCCCCCCTCCAAAAGGCTTTGTATTTATAGGTTTCTCCCATCAAGAGAGACATTTTACAATACAATTCTTTGTGTTCCTTTAGTACTAGATAGTGCAATGACGATGGAAGCTTCAATCACTAAGCAAAACACTTGTAAAACACAACATCAATTCTATCACGGTCTCAGACCCAAGACCTCACACACCTTCAAAGATGGTGAGAGCTAGCGGGGTATGAGAGTAGATTGAGAGAAAGAAGGAGTATTCTTACGAGAAAGATGTACATCTACTCACGTAATCACTCATATTAGCATATCTTAGCTTAGTAATTAGCATGGTAGAGGAGATGAGCATGCATTGAATCTTGGATCTTGGTTGGATTTGCATCACAAAGCCAAGAGTTGTTGGTGTAGGCCTCCCTTCTCCAAGCTTGGAGAAGGTGGTAAGCTTTCCATTAATCCATTAAATCTTGAGAAGGAAAGAGAGTATTCTTTACTACACACATGAGATTGAGTGAGTCTGTGTGTGATAATGCCTTGCAAACATCAGCCCCTTCTCTCTCTTGGTCGACCCCTCTTGCTATTTTCTCTTGCTAGCATCCTATTGGACCTCCCCAGGCTTAGCCAATGGTAATTAAGCAGCATAAGTGATAGCCTTCTGACATGTGTCCCCCTTTCCCCTTTTGTGAGATCTTTAGGTAATTAATTAATGCAACTAAACTCTCATTGGACCCCTTTGTCTCTTGGCCAATAGGAATCAGGCAAGCCATTGGGCTGCTGAATGCTCATTGGAGCCCTTGGGAGACTGTCCAATAGTCTTCTAGAGAGCTTAATTCTTATTGGTTCTTTCATTAAATGTTTTTTAAATTAATTAAACTAGATTTACTCTAGCCTAATTCTCATTGGTCCACCTCCATGGCCATCCAATAGGATTTGAGTACACCTTGTGGGCATCTGGGCTAGGGAGTTGACATGTGTCCCTCATTACCTTTGTGTAAAGGTGGCTTGTGAGTGTGTGTGTGTGTGTGTGTGTGAGTTTCTCTCTCATCCCCTACTTTCAAGGCTCGCACCCTCCTTTGTAGGATTCATGAAGTCTTTTGTACACACACACAAAGCATCCAATTTTCCTAAGCTTAACCATTGGACACAACCTTTGATTTTTGGAACCTTAGCATTTTGGAAGTCTTAATGGGCTGAACCTTAGGGTCTTTAAAGACCATTGTTGCACCTTGCTCCTTTGCAGATGGCCCCCACGTTTTGGATCCCTATTTTCCCTCCTTTGGATCCCTTCTCAATATGTGGTATAATTTGACAAGGTCAATTATCAGTGAATGCTCTACACAGTCAACTTTCTTTTGCTATGCCATTGTACATTGGCAAGAGTACCTGTTAGCTATGCACACCAAAACTCCATGAGTACTTCTGTGAAGCAAGGCTTCCCTTTTGATATTTGGCATCGTGATTTCCACAGTTTGGAATATGCTATCAACATACGAATTTGGGAACACTTGCCAGGATGTTTGCAAATTTTTACATCCCACGAGGATGTATATGATACATACACTAACTCACTCGTGCAGTACATATGGCTATGAGCCAGATTCACGTGAATTACCAAATACCTGGCCACAAGTGGACGACAAGGTTAGTAAATGTCAAGCTATGTTTGTTTGGTCTACTTTTTTTTACTTTTCACACTACAAAGCAAAGTGCTTTGGAAGACTCCATACAAAGCCGCTGTAGAAAGCAAAGTGCTTTTCCACATTTTATGCGAAGCAAGGCTTCTCTTATGTGCAAAGGTAATATTGATTAACTTTAGATCAACGATAATGGCACACATGTTTAGCACTTCGGATATAAGCTCACATTTTATGCAATGTTGCATTGTGATGTATCCATGCCAGTGTAATCGTGCAAGGTATGTGTACCGGGGGCTCACATGGTTGAGACTTTCATTGAATCCAAGGGATTATTATTCTATTTTGTGTTTGGTATGCATGGAATACTAGTACAATGGCCGTACAACACCCATCATTGTATACGCTTCCGCTATAGTACTAGCTACCCTGTCAAGGACGAGCTCAATTATTGATGTTTTAAAACACTTGGTGTTTATTTTTATTCACAAGAAAAGTGCCATACATATGCACCCTGTTACAGTCATGATCACATGCACGGTAAGTGAGTCAATATGTGATTTCCGGTACCTCTCTACAAGAGCGTGGTACAAGTACACTGTGATGCGCTTATAGGATAAGCTAAGACACAGGCATGGTTTGCACTGGATAAGGAGTTTTTCCTTAGCCCAACATTCTCTCTCTCTCTCTCTCTCTTTCCAACTTCTATGCGGAAAAGGTGAGACTAGGCACTATTTTATTGACATCTTTCTATGTCAATATGGTAATAGGAAGGGCAAAGAGACAAAAGAAAGGGATAAGCACCATCTATTGCCACCTATTTTGGAATGGTTAAGAGACATCTGTTTGTAATCCATCAGTGATCGTTTTCAAGATCGAACATTTCTATTGAGTTGAGTACCCATCGATTCTAATGGCCAAGCAAGAGTCTTGCCATTAGTAATTTTTTGGGCATTATTTTAGCACTACACAATTTAAGTGGTGTGAAGGTGAAGTTGAGTTTTTGAACGTCTTAAACTCGTAAGGGTTCATCTCTACCAAGGTTTATAGATGAAGCCAACATTTCACATAGCACGACTGCTCACAAAAACCTAAGATTATGGATTTTTGAGTCAGGAAAAGATCCATTTTTTAGTGCGATTACAACTTTAATGGATCTCCTATTTTATTACAGTACTAAGAGTGTCTATATGAGTACAATTTTGAGGTAAGAACCAACTTGTGATTACTAAATCACCTACAATTCTTGGAACCTTCACACTTGCACTTTCACGAAAAGAAGTCCACAAGCTGCCAAGGGGTAGTGGACAATTTCAACTTCCACAATAATGTAATGCCAAGGGCAAACCCAAGGGGGGTCGCAGACATAGGCCAAAGGGCCGGCTGTTCATTGAGCAGTTTTTTTGCAAAGTTTAACCAAGGGGTTTGATTTTAACCAATGGGTTTGGATTGCAAAGGCAAGACCCAAGGTTACTTATGTAATACTACTTACATTTCACTATTTTTCAATTAGTGCTCCTAGGTCTTTTCAAGCAGGATTCAGAAGTTGATGACATGTAGCAATTAACAAGGCACCCTCCCTATGTTTATGGTAAGTGTCAAGTTGAACAAAATGGTGTAAGGTGCTTTTCTTCAAGACCCACCATATAAGTTAGAGAAAGAAGAAAATCTAGCGAGGGCTATAAATTTTTTTATGGAACTGTGTGATTCTCCCAATTTAAAAATGTATGTCATCATCATAGGGTTGATCTAGATGGGCACCCTTGCCCTTCAAATTTCCAAGTTTCTATGAAATTATTGGCAGTTAGAGAAGTTCTTTCAAGGCTAGCTCACAATTTCACCCATAAATAAGAGGCAAAATACCCCAAAACATGGGAGTAAAAAGCGGGATGGTTACTTGTGGAAGCATCCTAAACAAAAGGGTGCTACACCACAAGGGGTTATATGTAAAAAAGAGACTCAAGTAAAGCTCATGCAAGAGTTTCATGAGAGTCTATGGGCTGGACACAGGGGTGTGTGGGCAACCTTCTCCAAGTTGAAAGAAAAATACTAGTGGAAGGGTATGTATAAAGATGTATCTCAGTTTGTAGAGTCATGTGTAACTTGTCAAATGTATTCAAATGTTCGGCATCGTGATGGATTGCACCCTACATATCCACTAGCCATGCACTATAAATGGGTTGTGGATCTAGTCACAATGCCTCTGGTAGATGAGATACTTGGTTCTTGCACGAGAGGACCTAACTAATCAGGTTGACGGAAGAGCATTGAGAGATAAAACCACAGAAGCTATGTGAAAATTCCTTCTTGATGAGGTGATCTGCCGTTATGGTTGTGTGGGAAAGATCACTGCAGATAGAGGTGAGCTGGATTTTCTAGATTAGGAATCAAGCTTTCTCTTACTACAGCTTACAACCCTAAAGGCAATGGAAAGAGTGAAAGAGGGCATCCTCCTATCATTAAATCTTTGGCCAAGGCTTGCGAAGGAAGAGTTGAGCTAATGTATGGTCAAAAGCCAGTGATGCCGATTGAGGATACAATTCCCACATGGAATATACTAAAAAATGCAAGGTTAAAAAACAAGGACTACTTTGATAAGCGACATCGACTCAGGAGCAAAGCAATTGACAAAGGTGACTGGGTTTTGGTGTATGATAGTAGCCTTGATAACCAGCACACAGTCATGCGTAAGTTTTCAAAAAGATGGTTTGGACCATATGTTGTAAAGCATGTGCATGAGAATGCTACTTACAGCTTGTCTGAACTAGATGGTACAGAAGTAAATATTCCCATTGCAGGAAAAAGGATCAAAATGTTTAAGAGAAGAGGAGACAATGATCCAGAGGATGTTGATGAGGAAGAAGAACAAACCATAGGTAAAGATCAAAGTGAAGATGAAGCTTTGGAATCATCCAGTGAAGAAGAAAGCAATGAATATGTACAAGAGGGCTGATCTTACAAAGAAATAATGTGGCACATACCGGAGGATGTGCAGGTTTAGAGAGAGTGGATGTCGTGCTGTGACACGTACATAGTGGGAACGCATGCTACAAGATCTATCTTGTAAATTTTTAGATACATAATTATCTTTCCTATAATGTACATATGCATATTTAAGTATAATAATAAGCCTTCTATCTCATCCTATTATTTTTCTCAAGGGTAACCTATTCTTACTTTACCCATCAAAAAATACTATGGGAAAAGCGTCAATACCTCTGTCTCTTTAACTTGGGGCAAAATGGTGCAGAAGGGTTTGTCAAGTAAGATGTGTTCTACATTGATGTTTTCTTGATTTCTTGTTGTTTTCTTTTTCATCTCTAATCCAGCATATATATATATCTAATATCATCTCCTTAACCAAACCTATCTCTCTCATTCTTAGTAAGTCATCCTCTCTAGAAATTCTAGGTTCTCCTTGCTACAGGTACATCTCTCCCCGCAGTATCCTTATTGCCTATGTGCAAGAATAGGGCTTGGGAGAGAAACTTCTCATCTCTTCACTTCTCTCATATCTACATTTCTCACATACTATCCTAGATGAATAACCCACATGATGATAATTTCTATCGCTTTCACTCTGTACGATCTATTAGAATTAGCGTATGGATTAGCCGTAAAATACACTTTCAACAACGTAAAGTGTTTCTCTCTGGTCCAGAAAGGCTCAATGAAATACTTCTATCACAAGATCCCATCATACTACCTCTCATAGACTATAACTTTTCTTTCGACGTAAGCGTAGTTATTTTGCTATGAACCAAGACGATTTGTACACACAATTAATCCCAATCACTAGACAAAATATATATATTATGGTAAGCATAAAACTACAATTCCAAAGAACAATCCGTAGCCTATTTGGTCAGCCAAGATTGAATGCTATTAACTCATCTATTAACCCTTTCATATTACCCATGATACGATATGACCATAGCTTTGATGTTTTCATCTTTGTGTTGTTTTGACACTATCTTTTGTGTTCTTTCTTTGTGTGTGTGAGTGCAAGAGAGAAAGAGTGGGGCTCCTTTGATTGCACTTCCTTCCAAACCCTAGTCTTCATGGCATCTATGGTTCAACTCCTTCATATAGTTTTTTGTTTGAGTTCTCTCACAAACTCTCACAGCCATAAGCCTGGTGCTTTCCTGGCAAGACCACAAATTTCTCAGCAGCGCGCCATAGGCTATGAGAGTCAAAGGCTTGACCAGGTTGAGCAGCTCTAGGCATATATGAAAAGGAACTCCTTGTAGTTCTACATGATTTAGACTCATGGAAGCACTATTTATTGGGGACTCCTTTCATTCTGCAAGCAGATCACCAAAGTCTTAAGTACTTCATGACGCAGACCAAGCTCTCCGACAAACATGCACTCTCAAGATGGCCAACAATGAATGCGGTTGCCATAGCAACTCACAATGATCTATCTTCTATGATAGATGAGTATGCTATTGATACCGATTTTAGAGATGTGATTTCAGCCCTTGCACTAGGGAAGAAAGAGGAACCATTTACTTTACAAGATGTTTATCTTCTCTATGGAAATAGACTATGAGTCACTAGCTCACTACGTAAGAAGGTAATGTATGAATCTCATGCTCCTCCTTATGTAGGACATAGAGGGATTCGGTCGACCTTAAAGCGGATTGAAACATATTTCTATTGACCTACTATTTACTTTACAAGATGGTTATCTTCTCTATGGCAATAGACTATGCGTTACTAACTCATTACATGAGAAAGTAATGTATGAATCTCGTGCTCCACCTTATGTGGGGCATAGAGGGATTCAATCTACCCTAAAAGGGATTGAAACATATTTCTATTGGCCTACATGAAAGAAAACATACAAGAGTATGTTTCTAAATGTGTGGTATGCCAAAAGATAAAGTATGATAGAGGGAAGCAACTTGGATTGCTTCAACCTTTGCCAATCCCTAATTCACCATGGGAGAGCATATCCATGGATTTTATCTTTGGAATTTCCAAAGTCTATCCATGGGAATATGGACGATAGTAGACAGGTTCAGTAAACAAGCTCATTTTATCCATGTCAAAAAGACTATCAAAGCCCATCAAATGACAACCCTCTTCATTTCACAAATCTTCAAGTACCATGGCTTGCCAATGTCCATAGTGTCGGATAGAGATCCTACAATAACCAGTAATTTCTAAAAGGGTCTCTTTGAGAATTTAGGAACAAGGCTTAATTTCTCTTCGGCCTATCACTCGCAAACAGATGGCCAAAGTGAAATAGCTAATCTAACAATTCTCGATCTACTAAAAGCCTATGTAACGGAAGTAGATCAAAGATCCCAATGGGAGAAGTACTTACCCTTAGTGAAGTATGCCTACAATAACATTGTACATACTTCGATGAGAAAATCACCTTTTGAGGTAATTGAGGGAAGATCAAAAAGTCATGGGAGTATACTAATTGAGTACACGGGAAGATCTTCGTTCGAGGTGAGTATAGCCGAGACTTACAAAAATCTTTCCACTATCTCTATCTCACAACAAAGGAAAAAGGCTGCTGCTGACAAGCACAGAAGAGCCCAAGCCTTTAAAGAAAATGATTGGGTCTTGCTCAAATTTCCCAAGGCTCGATTAAGGCACAGGACGGGCAAGAATCCTATGGGACACCCAAAGTACTATGCTAAGTTAGCAAAAAGGTACTATGGTCCTTTCCAGATTCTTAGGCCAATCAATGAGATGGCCTATCAACTCAACTTGCCCAACCATTGTCTCATACACAATTCTTTTCATGTGAGACTACTAAAGCCTTACAAAGGAGAGCCACCTCAAGAACCAACTATTGAAGACCCACCGGAAATCAAGGACCAAGAAGAGGTGCTATAGCCCGAATCCATTCTCCGACATGAAGACAAGGTACTAATAGGTGGTAAGACTATTCGACGATATCTTATTAAGTCTAAGAATTATCCTTTTGGAGATGCTAGATGGATGCAAGGCATAAAATCAAAGGATAACCTAAACCTTGTCAATGCTTACAATGCTTCCCTAGAGTAAGAAAATGTACAAATGTTTAAAATGAATAATGTTTTTGTCTTATAAGACTCTCTTTTTTTTTATTGTGCACAAAAATAAAGTAGTATGCATGCTAGATCAAGTTTGCGGAGAAGACGTCTCCCAAACACCAAGTAGAGCTTGTCACTCTACTATGGAAGATGATAGGACTAATGTGCAGACATGCTTGTGGCAGCCTCAGGCTCTCAAGTGCCAGATGGATTAGTCATCCATTGTGGAACGATGTCGTAGGGTAGCATAGGGATCCTGTACCCGCTAGAAAAAAGAACTAATGAATATGCTTTATCTTCTCTACTCCATAGTCGAGGACAACTATGATTTCAAGAGAGAGGTAATGTCATAATATCAATATCTATTTCTCCTAAATGATTTTCTCATGTTGAATTGATCATTTAATATAGGGAAGTGATAGGGGAGAAAAAGCTAGAATATTGGTTAAGCTAGCAGACGGGCCACAATAGAGATCCCAAAGGAGGGAAAATAGGGATCCAAAAGGGGGGCCATCTGCAAAAGATCTATGTGCAACAATGGGCTCAAAAGACCCTGAGGTTCAGCCCATTAATTAAGAATTCCAAAGTGCTAAGGTTACAAAATTCAAAGGCTATGTCCAAAGGCCCACCACTAGGGAAATTGGATGCTTAGTGTGTGTCACAAAAAGTCATTCTCAATCCCTACATAGGAGGGGGCGAGCCTTGCAAGTAGGGGATGAGAGAGAAACTCTCTCTCACACACACAAGCTCCCTTTACACAAAGGGAATGAGGGGCCAATTTCAGCTCCTTAGCCCAGATGCCCACAAGGTGTACCCAATTCGTATTGGATGGCCTTGGAGGTGGACCAATGAGAATCAGGCTAGAGTAAATCTAGTTTAATTAATTTAAAAAAACTTAATAAAAGAATCAATAAGAATTAAGCTCTCTAGAAGACTATTGGACAGTCTCCCAAAGGGACCAATGAGCATTCAACAACCCAATGTCTTGCTTGATTCCTATTGGCCAGGAGGCAAAGGGGTCCAATGAGAGTTTATTTGAATTAAATAATTACCTAAAGCTCTCACAAAAGGGGAAAGGGGGACACATGTCAAAAGGCTATCACTTATGCTACTTAATTACCATGGGCTAAGCCTAGGGAGGTCCAATAGGGTGCTAGCAAGAGCAAATAGCAAGAGGGGTCGACCAAGAGAGAGAAGGGGCTACTTTTTGCAAGGCATTATCACACACAGACTCACACAATCTCATGTGTGAAGTAAAGAAGACTCTCTCTCCTTCTCAAGCTTTAATGGAAAGCTTACCACCTACTCCAAGCTTGGAGAAGGGAGGCCTACACCAACAACTCTTGACTTTGTGATGAAAATACAACCAAGAGCCAAGCTTCAATGCATGCCATCTCCTCTATCATGCTAATTACTATGCTAAGATATGCTAATATGAGTGATTATGTGAGGAGATGTACATCTTTCTCGTAAGAATACTCCTTCTTCCTCTCAATCTACTCTCATACCCCGCTAGCTCTCACCATCTTAGAAGGTGTGTGAGGTCTTGGGTATGAGACCGTGAGGGAATTGATGTTGTGTTTAATAAGTGTTTTGCTTGGTGCATGAAGTTTCCATCTTCATTGCACTAGCTAGTATTGAAGGAACACAAGAAATTGTATTGTAAAATGTCTCTCTTGATGGGAGAAACCATAATACAAAGCCTTTTGGAGGGGGGGGGGGGGGGGGGGGGGGGCTCCATGCGAATCCGGTCCTCAATTGTTGTCAATTGCTTAATTTCTCTCTCTTTTGAAGTATTGTTCATGCTATCTAACTAGGTGTTATTCTTTTTGCTGGTTTCTCCACCCAAGCAATCTTGTTAATCTCATTAAGAATATATTCTAATGAATTGCTCACTATGTTCACGCTATTTTCCGCTACACACAAGTTACTAGGCCATTAAATGTTACATGCACTCAGTGGCCATGACATCACCAAAAACTAGAGGGAATTAAGTAATGAGTTCACAAAGTAGAAATGCTAAAGGGGAGTCCCATCACCAAAAAAGTAACACTACTTAAGCTTAGAGAACCTTTTAGACCACATATGAGTATTACGCTTAATCCATACAAATATATAAGCAAGAAAGCTAAACCGCAGTAGCCATGTGTTAAAGGTGTTCTATAAGATAAAGCATCATGTGATATTTCTGTGTGTGTGTGTGCACGTGTGTGGGTGCGAGTGCGCGCGCGCCCGCCCTAAGGTTTGTTTTATACCGATATGTTCCCATTGCATGTGGATGATGAATATTTATGAACCCATGCAAACATCCAACAAGTTAAAGTAAACAATGTAACTCAGTAAACCCCACCCTAAGGTTTGTTTTATACCGATATGTTCCCATTGCATGTGGATGATGAATATTTATGAACCCATGCAAACATCCAACAAGTTAAAGTAAACAATGTAACTCAGTACATCTATTAGCTCCAATAGCTAGAGTCTATCACGCGGGTTACTTATTCAAGGTGATTACTACAAAAGTAGAAGACCATGTAAAGTAAAGTGACCAAGTGTGTGTGTCATTATGTCACCTATGTAATCACTAGGTTGCAAGATTCACTCATTGGAGCAAGGAAATTTGACATGTGGCTAGGGGAATGCACATGCGTGTAGCTCGGGGGTTCTACACAGCGAAGTTGAGAGGAGAGAGAGAATGCTCATTCGTAGGTCAAGGGCATTGTGAAGCAGAGAGAGAGAGAGAGAGAGATAGATAGATTTTATTATCGTCCTCGGAGGTCAAATATGACCTATGGGACCAAAGTTACATGTGATGTAGTATGTGTATGGCTGATGAGTGACTCTCGATGCTCCAAAATTGTAGTGATGAGAGTCGCAATGGAGAGCCCACACTTTGGCTGGGAGAGGAAAGTGTGTAGGTCTAAGTTATGGCTGAAAATGTGAGAGAAGCAAGTTCGGATGTGATCAAAAGCTGAGCACTCTAGTAGTGTGTGGTACTCAGACTCTCGAACTTGCAGTGAGCATAATGTGCACAATCGATTTGATTCTTCTCCATTGCCCCAACGCCCTATCTCGCATCGAAGGAAATGGGAGCTAAGCCGAATTGCTGCGATAATGCGTATTGCGGACAAGGGAATAGGCTCAAGCATGTAAGTGTGAGTACGGTTTCCTCTCTCAGCGAAGAACATGGTTTTGTAGTTGGGGGCAATATAGGTGGTGTAATGTATGAAGCGTGACCCACCGGATTTCTCCCAAGCCGTAATACATTGGCGTTGTAGAAAAGCTTCATTCACTTGAGAGTCAATTGAAGCATCATGTAGCAAGTGTAATGCATCCCATCTCCCAAACCACTTCTTTATGTCTTGCATCCATCCCGTGCTCAAGATCTTGCTTTTATGCGTCTTTTGAACTTTTTTGCTTGCTTCCCATGCAATTGTAGGAAGTCGATGTGAGGGGTTTTGACGCATCTTTATCATGTACTCCACAACCCTTTCCATGCCCATAACCTCAATTGGAAGAGATCCCGACTCAAGAAGTAGGAGCATATATGGTGTTTGTGTCTTAACTTGGAGAAAGTTTGTAAGAAAACGCTTTTGGACATTCTCAAACTCTTTCCAAGTAGACTTTGAGATGCTTCCACCCCACACTTCAACTCCATAAAGAAGAACCGGTGTCACCAATGCATCAAAAAGATACTTCTTGAGAACCCAACACTTGATGTTTCCCGCATTACACATGTTCTCAAATGCATAAAATGCTCTCTTTCCCGCTTCCAAACGACGCATAGCACATTCATGCCACTTGTGATTGGATGGAACCTCAAGGCCAAGGTACTTAAAGCTCTCAACAACTTCAAGTGTCTCGTTTTTGTACACAATGCATGGCTTCTCCTTATGGTTGGTTTTCACAAGCATAACCTTTGTTTTGGATTCATTTACAATCAGCCCACTATGCAAGCAAAAGTTCTCAAGGACAACCATAAGCTTTTGTGCATCTTCTAAAGTGTGTGCTAGAAGCACTACATCATCCGCATACAACAAAAGCATGATTACCGCATTGCAAATAGTGACCTCTTCAATGCCTTCTTCTTGCATAAAGTCAAGTACCATTTGTTCCAATTGATCGATGCATAGACCAAAGAGAGTTGGTGACAATAGACATCCTTGTTTAACCCCAATAGTGCTTACAAAAATTTCTGAAATTTCTCTTCCCATGCGCAATTGACAAATCACCTTCTCATAGATTCGAGAAACCGAAAGCATAAACTCACTTGGCACTTGGAGTTCTTCCATCCTTCTCCACAAATTGTTACGTGGAATCATATCAAAGGCTTTCTTAAAGTCCACAAAACAACAATACAATCGCTTGCCTTTCAACCGACTTTCCTCCATGAGAACACGAAGAGTGACAAGATGATCAATGGTGCTATGGCATCGACGAAAACCCGCTTGTCCCTTTGCACGCTTGTCATTCTCTTCAGCCCAATCACTCAATTTCATCTCCATTATGCACCCAAATAACTTTGCCATAAGAGACCCAATCATTATAGTCCGGTAGTTGCTTACATTCTTTACATCCCCTCCTTTATGCAAAGGCTTAACCCAATTAGTACTCCAATCATAAGGCATACCATGTTGAAGTGCAAGGTTGAACATATCACACATCCACTCATGGGTAAAATCTCCCGTCCATTTGATCATCTCCGGCTTGATACCTTGAAGATCTCCCGCTTTGCGAGTGGCCAACTTTTCAAGGCCACCGCATACATCCTCAATAGTAAAAAAAGACGGCATACATGGGAGTGAACCATAAAATGGCATTTTTTCAGTATTTTCTTGCTCATATAATTGCGTACAATGTGTGTACATATCCACTAGACTCAAGTTACCAAAATTCTCAACCCGCTTGCCTCTCAAGTTTCTCCAAAATCTTCCACATGCATGTGCCTTTTCTTGGACTTGAAATTCTTGTTGCTTTACTTCCCATCTTCTTCTCTTCTTTTGAATCAATGCCTTGTATGTATGCAAATGACTTTGATAGTTGTCTTTGTCCATAGTTGCATCAAGCTTTATCAAGGACTTTCAAGCATCTTGACATTCTTTATCAAACCACCTTTTGCGTGATCTATCTTTGTTGATACCATGGAGATGCTTTATGGCAAAGCATTCTTCCGCACAAGAACAAATAGCTTTCTTGAAAGCTTCCCATTTAGTTTCCAATGGTGCATCACATTGAAGCTTTGTCATCCATAATTTTTGCTCAACCATTTCAATGTACATTGGTGCCCGTTTGAAATCCATACATAGTGATAACTTCTCTTTCCTTTGGCTGAGATTATCATGCTTAGTTGCTTCTCCGCATGAAAGGTCAATACATAAGGTGCGATGGTCGGATTCCGGGGTCCATTGACCAAACATAAAACTCTTTATGCGATACATGATGGCTTTAGAGAGTAGCATATAGTCAATCACACTATCCCCATTATGTCTTCTACATGTAAATCCATTGGTTCCACTCCACAAAGATACACCGTTGGCAATGAGCATACCCGTGCTATTACACATGTGTAAAAGTAACTTTCCATAGTGATCCGGCTCTTTCTCATCCATTGAAGTACAATCATACAAGTGAACTTCCTCCAACTCCCTTGAAATGTATGGCATATCAAATTGTTGAGTATCATGTTGCAATGTTTTTGTGCGAGCATTCATATCCCCAAATACAATAACATCACCTTCACCTTTGAAATGAGCAATGTCCTCTTCCAAATCAGAAAATGGTTGATCTCTATCCATGCAAGCATAAAAGGGAGAATCATGATGAGGAATGTAGCAACCGGCTACAAAAATGGGTGCTCTTTTTGGTGTCATAATTTTCAGCCATACATAACGTTTGTACTTGTCATCTTTCACAATTGATACAAAATCTTCCAATCCTTTCTTAACCATACATGCTATCCCTCCTTGTCCTCTTCGTTGCTTGAGATTCTTTGACCACATCAATGAATGTACATTGTAATCCTCCAAGCCGTTAATCCTTTGTGTATCATGCTCCCAAGTTTCAACAAGAAGTACAACATCGGCTTTGCTTGTTAGTTCATCAATGCCAACCCCCGCATTCCATGGGTATCCATTACAATTCCAAAAGCATATTTTCAATTGTAACTCGGTCTCATAGGTCACGCATCCCTATTTTCTTGAGAGACTTGCCTCCTCCTTGGACACATTTTCTTCATGAGAGATTTCCTTGTTTTTATTATTCTTTTCCTCATATGCCTTGCGACGCATATTTTGTTGCTTAATAGTGCGATCTTCACATACAAAACATTTTGTATTCCTCAAATAGATCCAACTATTATCAAGGATAATCTTTCGCTTGGTCTCATCCGGCATGGTGCATACAATTGGCCGTTCTCCCGAGCGAGGAGCTCCTTGCTTCCCCACTCTATGTGCTCCATAGACCATAACTCCAGACATGCCAAAGTGGGTTTTGAAGAAATCTTCAATAACAATGGCAAGAGAAGGAGGTGTCTCTAACTTCTCTTCGGGAATTCCACGAATAACAATGTTCTTGGAACGTCGCTCCCGTTCCTTCAACTCCTCCACATCTACATTCTCAACATTCTTTGTTTGAACCATAGCTTGCATGAGTGAGGAATTAGAAACCACATTGCTACCACATACATCAGCCCAAGACTTGTTTGTGCATACATTTTTCATGTCGCATACATCCCGGCTCATAGTGTCAAATTTCTCCTCTTTCAATACATGGTCATGCTCTACTTTGGTCATCCGCTCCTTCAAAGCATTCAAGTCCACAAGAGAGCGTTTACATTCCTTGACTTCCTCTTCAAGTTGCATCAAACGTGTTGTTTGCATCTCAAGTGTCCTCTTGAGATTCTCATTCTCAACCACAAGTACCCTTAGTGTGCCATTCTCCATTGCAAGTGCTCGTAAGTCTTCGCCTTGTTTGTTTACGGTCTCTTGCAATGATACCAAGTACGCCATGATCATGGTTTCCGATGTCGTTGGTTGGGTGGTTGTGTTGCTATCTCCACACTTAGGAGATTTTGGATCATTTTCCACAATGGTTGTGGACCTTGTTGAAGAAGAAGAACCCTTGCGAGTGCCGGAAGACATTGTATGTAAAATAGGAGATGAGAATCAATTTTGTTGAACCTGTTCACTTCGGAAATGCTGCTACAGAAACGCCTTCCATAACTCTGAAAATTTCTGTCTTTACATCAATGCGTAGAGGACTTCGTGCTCAGAGAGAGAGAGAGAGAGAGAGAGAGAGAGAGAGAGAGAGAGAGAGAGAGAGAGAGAGAGAGAGAGAGAGAGAGAGAGAGAGAGAGAGAGAGAGAGAGAGCACGTCGTTTCAATACCACGCTAGAAAGGGGAAAGAGAGGGCTCTCCTTGGCTAGTTGGCAAGGGGGAAGGGAGGGCCTGCTTGTTGCATCCATTGTGGCTACAAGCATTTGTATCCACGTGAATGCAAGGTCTGCCTCTTTCATATAGTATATAGAATAGAGATACTTCTTGTGGGTGTAAGCATTCCCACATGCACATGGAGAGAGGTCGTTACTTCTCTATACCCAAAGGACATACACATGTTCAAAATTGTATCTCATAAGACAGCTTCAATGTCTAAAACACATTTATAAACTGTGTGTGTGTGTGTGTGTGTGTGTGCACGGGCGTGTGTGAGAGAATTTGTTTTCTTTCATCATCACGAGTTAATTCTCCCTGTCAACTTATAATTGGATATGAAAAATGCCCATCATTATGGTCTTGATTCATATGACCATTGCCACCTTGGCAACAATAATCTTCCAACCTACCATGAATGCATGAACTATTGACTATTCTACTTAGCAAGTCCATTTGTAAACATTGGTTGATGTCATTAGGGCATGATTGTTGATGTTAAATACACACCTACAACTTGCACACTTGACAATAGTAGGGACATACACGAAACACAAAATATGGTGATGGACGGAAATGACATGCCAAATGGGGTGGCCTCTACACCACACATAGCCTAAACATCCCCAAGCATCATCTCAAGGTAGGAGTAATCCTATAGGTAGAGAGGGGCACCACCTAGCATAAGTGCGGCTAGGACGCAGACATACATGACCTAGGGTAGAAAAAGTGAAATGCCCTCTAGGTAACCAAAATAAAATGGTGATACAGCAAACATCCACATGTAGAAAATGCCTAGTCAACAGTCAGGAGTGTGTGTACAAGGGAGGCATGTGACAAGGTTGGAATGGAGCATATTGAGTGATTGGAGAGGTTGCACGTGATGGAGCACAAACAGGTTGATATACAAGAGACGGAACATCACGCGAATATGGGAAAACAAAAGTAAGGAGAACAGAGAATGGACCCCAAAGATCAAGACAACATTGCACCCGTTTATTGGCGATGATGATACTTACAAATGGTGGTCTTGACGGTTACAAACCTGACTCTTGGCACTAGGGATGCATGATGGAATGCAAGCGCCATATGGTGCATGGTGGAGTTGAAGATAGTGGGAAGGTTAGTTGAGGGAAAAGATCGAGACGATGCAGCCACCGACTAGGTCAATCACCAACATCAAGAGCGGCCCAAGGTAGCATGGTGTGGATGCATTCAATCCTAGTGTGCTCATGTTGCCTTGTGAGGAAATGGTGACTGCCTTATGTGCATGGAGTGGTCGTGATTAGTAATTCAACCATGGTGTGGTGGATACTGGGGAAAATGGTGACGTTTCCAATGCTAAAATGCCCAAGCTTGCAACTCAACATGATGCCATGAACTCTCTAGCTTGGGGTGCATTATATGCTTAGTGGTGCTTAAAATGTAGAGTGCATGGAGCTAGTGCGTTCCTCCTTCACTTGTGTCTCCCACTTTGTGCTTAGCGGAGGCCTCTTTATATAGGCTTGAGAGTTGGTCCTTGCTAATATAAACTGGTCGTTGTAGAAGGTCTAGATGTCTCTCTAGTAAGAGAGATAGAGAGAGAGAGAAGGTAGAGATAGAGAGAAAGGAAAGAGTGGGATGGGGAGAGTTTTTTTTACAATCCATTCACCACTGGCTAGGTTATTAGGGAGGAGTGGAGTTCAGGGAATGTACAAGGGTTTTATTGATGGTTCGGATGGTCGGTGTGAGGTTTAAGACTGCCAGAATTGGTAGTTGCTGCGGGAAGCCGAGATGCTACGTGTTACTTCTTCTCGGTGCCAGCTGGGGCACGCCTTCGACGCCACTCCTTATTTTGGTGTTGGCGGCGCGTGAGCTGGCCGTCTTTGTTCTCTTTGGCGTCGATGTTGATTATTCTCTTTTTTATTTTTTGGTGTGTGCGTATATGTGTGCGCATGTATGTGTTTATATATGTGCGTGCGCATAGGCGTGTGTGCTTGTGGATACATGTAATTGTGTGTGCGAGAGTGTTTTTATCAAAAGCGTTGTAAGTGTGTGTACTATTTGTATGGGTGTCTATAATCGAGTGCATAAATGCGTGTCAAATGTGTGTGTGTATGGCTTGAGTTGTGTGTGCCGTGTCGAGCAGGTGTGTGTAGGTGTGAATGAGTGTGCGTGGGAACAAGAGAGAGGGGGGAAAGAAAGTAATTACTTATATATATATATATTGAGACGGCCAGGGGCGGGCAACAAGAAGAGTGGCCTCTAAGCACCCTTCTAGGCTCCCGTGCTGCTCAATTGGGTTGGGGTTGGAAAAAACAACAAACACACACACAAACCCGCAACCTAACCCTACACAAATTTGGGGCACCACCTAGTTTTGGATGCGAACTAGGATGCATAAAGAGAGAGAGAGAGAGAGAGAGAGAGAGAGAGAGAGAGAGAGAGAGAGAGAGAGAGAGAGAGATAGAGAGAGAGAGAGAGCTCGGGTTGCTTTGGAATGTATCGGCAATGATCAAGCGAACACAATTATATATGCAAGAAAGAGAGAAGGGGGAGGGGGTGCTTGTTGCATTAATACCTTCTTACAAATCTCATGACCAATCAAAGTGAGATTAGTATTTGTTCAACATAGCTTGAGTAAATTACACCACAACACATCACAAGAAGATCCACCCCAATAACTGTCTTAAGGCCAGGGGAGTCCTCTCCACCCTGTCGCCCTCTTACAGTATGTGGGATTTATGGCTAAATTGATGACAGCACCCAAAGACGAGCTATCAAGAACTTAAATAAAACACCAAGACACTTACACATCATTGTTGTCCATGACTTCACGTTGGAAGAGAGACAAAGTATCTATGCTTAGTCCAAATCCACCCTCCTTGATTCAGCAAATGTTGGGCTTACACTAGTAGGTGAAATGATAGATTTCCTACTCTCAATTGAATGATCACTCTCTCTTACAATGGCATAGAGCTCCCTTGCTAATCACCCTTAATACAACACATGCATATGCATAAGCGAATGAGCTTCCACTCAAGAGGTTGAGCTTGGCTTCTCAAGCTATAGCATAGTGCTCTTGCTTATGGCTCCCCCTTTTGTGCTAGCTACAACCTCCTTCTATAGCAATTTTGAGGTCTAGGGTTACTCCTCTAACCATGGTTGGGTTAGATTTTTAGCACTTATCTAATTTCATTTGCTTGGAATTATCAAGAAGTTGGTGGGGATAGATGAAGAAAAGAGAGAGGAGAGAAGTGGAGATGATAGGACTTTTCATAGTAGGTTAGTGTTAGTAAATTAGTAGATTTAGTAATTTTATTGATTTACAAATGGAATTGGATATTTGCAATGGGAGTATCCATGTAGGATACAAATAAGGAAGAAAAAACTCTTAATAGGTAAGAAAATACAGATTTCTTACAATGTTGATGCTCCAAGTGTCTTGAGTAGAGTCAATTTTCAAGCTTGTTGATGGTCCACTAGCTTTGATAGTACGTTTTTTCTCCACTCTTGACCTTACTTGGGAGCCAACGTAATTGAATATGAGTAATCAATCACCATGATGCTGTATTTCAAGAGAAGAGGCTGAATTTTGTGGTTTTTTTTTATAGATATGGGTAATATAGAGGAGGAAAAATGAGACTAGGTGGTCAATTTTTGAATGGAAGTGTGTCTAGAAGACATGAGTTCACCATGGTTTCTCTTATTCTTCAAGTTTGAGAAGAAGGTGAGTAGGGTGCAGAGAGGAGTGGTGACAGAGGTGGGGATGATGAGTGGAGAAGTGTGTGTGAAAGAGGAAAATGATAAAGTGGAAGACGGAGTATGGCTGCATGGCATGGGAAAACTGGGGTCCACCAATAAAATCATAGCTCACAGCTTGTACCTCAAAAAAATATGAACAAATTTGAGGCGAAAGTTCAGCCCACGAGGTACAGCTTTTGTTTGTATCACCTTTTCAAATTCAGAGAGCAAGTGACCTTTAAAAATTCAGCAAAACCGACTGTCTTTTCCCACTACACAGTCCTTGTGGGGTCCTTCTTTGGATGATTCTTTTGAATGCGTCCAAGAGTGAGCCCTCCATAGTGCATACATGCATGCATGCCACATACCGTTGACCTTATTTGGTAGGTCTATGATTGAAGATATTGTTGAGATCATGATATAAATAAATAGTACAACTAAGAAAATCAATTATTGAGGGGTCTAAAAAAATATGTACATGTCAAATATAAATAATATAGGTGGAAAAAATATAAAGGGTTCAAAATAAATGTCTCTCATTATAAGTCTACCATAAAAAGATGAATAGTTTTGGTGTTCTAATTTATGAGAGTAATAGAGAATAGATGTAGGAAGGAAAAAATCACAATAGTCAAAAAATATACACATAAATAAAACTAGTTTTTTATATTTTTGTTGGGATGGAGTTACACCAAAAATAAGAGAAGCTTGCATGAAATTATTTCTTTATGGAATAAAGAGTATGCAAAATGGTCAGAAAAATTGTGGTAATGTGAGTCAATGTACATAGCATAAATAACACAGAACTAGGTAGAAATATTAAAATAAATACCAAAATAATTATGAAAAATCCTTATATTTAGGCCCTATATACAATGAAATATTTGCACACAAAGAGGCCATAATATACCTTTTTTTGAATTATTATTTTTACTTTTTTGGCTCAACTAGCCCGGTGACTAGCTAATTGAGGGTTTTTAAGAAAATATGAGGAAAGTCCCCTAACTCACACATGCCTATGTACAGTGAAATGGTAGGGATAGCCATAGTGTTTGGGTGATTTTGGTAGGGTGAGGTAGCTTACTATGAAAATTTGGATAGCCAAAAAACGGCTATCATTAGCCCTTCCCCTGGATGATGGTATATTCATATACTATCATAGAGCATCTTTTTCAAAGAGAGTGCTTCAGAGACCTTGACGAGATCTTCATTGTTTGGCCCCTTGGAATTTTGGCTCGAGTTACACTCATGCTTCATGGAACAATACTGACATGAGATAGTTGCCATTTGATAGATGTTTGGTAGATCCTTTGGTAGAAGGTGACTCAAATAGGGCTTCAAGCGATAACCATTTACCAACTTCAATGTGTTCCTAATGTAAGTATAAGGTTTCTATAGCTCCACATGTTTTTGATTGTGCATACAATTAAGTACAGAAAAGTTGTACTTTTTGTATTTTGCATACCTATCACCGGTGTTTGCATGACTTCATCCATATTTACTTGTATATATAATTTATATACACTTTGGTGATTCACCTTCATACTAGCATGAACAAAGCATCAAAAACATAATGTGTCCCTAATGGAAGTATAAGGTTACTATAGCCCACATGTTTTTGATTGTGCATACAATTAGGTACAAAAAAGTTGTATTTTTTGTATTTTGCATACCTATCACTGGTGTTTGCACGACTTCATCCATATTTACTTTTATATATCCTTTATATCTATACACCTTGGTGATTCACCTTCGTACTAACACGCACAAAGCATAAAAAACATCCAGACATGTTTTCTTATGAAAATTCTAGACATAACCACACATGCCAAAAATTGCATGAACAAAAGAACTAGCTTCCACATTGTGGCCATTTCAATCTATTTGCAAAGCATGTACTTATAGCCAGATGGGTATTGTATGGTTAGGTTTAGACCTCAGATACAAATTCCCTCTCTCCCTCTCTCTGTGTCACTCTCTCTCACTCACTCTTTGTGACTAAAGAAATCCTCAAGAAATTTGAGCTACCCTTTATTCCAATTCTCTCTCTCTCCCTCTCTCTCTCTCTCTCTCTCTCTCTCTCTCTCTCACACACACACACACACACACACACACACACACACACACACACACACACACACACACACACACACACACACACACACACACACACACACACACACACACACACACACACACAAAGAATCATCTCCAGAGTCACAACAATCATCAAATGCTTAATGAACTTTCATATAAATCACTCTTCAAGCTTTTGCATCTAAGGTTTAAAATCCCGCATTAAATCCCAACTTTAGTTCATTTTTTCATTTGAAACATTAGGAGAACTTTGGACTCACATTTGGGCCTTTCAGTAGAGAGTGTGGCACTCAACCAATGAGGAAGAAGCTAACGTTACATTGAAAATCGGTATTTTAGAGTGAGACTCGTTGAGAAAATAAGGAAAACAAGAATTTCATTATTCAAATTATAATGTGTCACACTTTCAAAGCGTACTTTTCATAAACCGTACTAACTTTGTACCAAAGAATTTCAGAACTTGCATTGAAGGCTCTATCCACTATCTATTCTCCCGCCCAAATTTAACTTTGAGTAACTCTACTTCCCTCTCAAAACTGTCTTCCCTTTTTCATATTTTCATTAACTCTACTATCGGTTCTAGTGCACACCATGACTACCTCTCGAAGGCCTAGCACTACAATTGACTCTGTTACCATTTAAATAATTATACTACAAATGATCAATCGTGGATACCATCTAGAATAAATATTAGGAGTTGAGTAGTATTGCGGACGACGAGGAGGAAGAGGAGGCGACGCAATGATTTTGTGGAGGCTTTCAAGGGTCAAGTTAAAGAGTTTAAAGTGCGTGCACAAAGAAATCAGGTGAAAGAGATCCTCATATAACATGCTTTCTAACACGCAGACTTAAGTTTGCAAACATCTCCTCCTAGTTTCCCACAACGTGGACCCAACTGTATGGTATTTTGAGCAAATATCTCATTGAGTGCATGTTTATTTCCAAAGGCTTATGGTTGATATCATGTTTGACATGCTATAAATATTTATCCATCGAATAGGATAGACTGGCAGCCAGTTGAGAGCATAGTTGGGATTTTTGATGCTTTCCATGCATACATTGGTGAAAAAATGTACCGAGGAAGATTGCACAAGGAGATTGTAGCAGTTAATGGAATATTCTTTTATGATATGTCATATCTAGAACCCCAAATATCATCTGCCTAGGATTGTGTGACTCATTTGCCACTTCCACCATTTGACAACAAGGATTGGTCTTTGCCAACGTCCCAAACTAGTGAAAGCTTCAGGAATAGGTTGTTTCAAGGTATACAAAGTCCCTCAAGTATTCAATTACTACAAAGATTATTAGGCTCTCTCTATTTATGAATATTCAAGTGTTTGTAGATTTCTTCTTGAATGAGAAAATAAGAATTACCACAACAATGTTCATTTGCAATTCTGCAAGATGTTTGGACTTTTTAGATGATAATTGGGATAGAAAACAATTGGAGGGAAAAATCTGTATTTTGCAAACAAAAAACTTATAAAACACAACATCAATTCCCTCACGGTCTCAGACCCAAGACCTCACACACCTTCGAAGATGGTGAGAGCTAGCAGGGTATGAGAGTAGATTGAGAGAAAGAAGGAGTAGTCTTACAAGAAATATGTACATCTCCTCACATAATCACTCATATTAGCATAGCATAGCTTAGTACTTAGCATTTAGAGGAGATGAGCATGCATTGAATCTTGGCTCTTGGTTGGATTTGCATCACAAAGCCAAGAGTTGTTGGTGTAGGCCTTCGTTCTTACAAGCTTGGAGTAGGTGATAAGCTTTCCATTAAAGCTTGAGAAGGAGAAAGAGAGTCTTCTTGCTTCACACATGAGCTTGTGTGTGAGTGTGTGTGATAATGACCTGAGAAAATCAGCCCCCTCTCTCTCTTGGTTGACCCCTCATGCTATTTCCTCTTGTTGACACCCCATTGGACCTCTCCAGGCTTAGCCAATAGGATTTTAGGAGCATAAGTGATAGACTTCTTACATGTGTCCCCATTTTCCCTTTTGTGAGAGCTTTAGGTAATTAATTAATGCAACTAAACTCTCATTGGACCCCTTTGTCTCCTGGCCAATAGGAGTCAGGCAAGCCATTGGGCTATTGAATGCTTATTGGACCCCTTGGGAGCCTGTCCATTAGTGTTCTAGGGAGATTAATTCTTATTGGTTCTTTTATTAAGTGTTTTTAAATTAATTAAACTAGATTTACTCTAGACTAATTCTCATTGGTCCACCTCCATGGCCATCCAATAGGATTTGAGTACACCTTGTAGGCATCTGGGCTAGGGAGTTGACATGTGTCCCTCATTCCCTTTGTGTAAAGGAGGCTTGTGAGTGTGTGTGTGAGTTTCTCTCTCATCCCCTACTTGCAAGGATTGCCCCTTCCTTTGTAGGATTCATGAAGACTTTTGTACACACATACAAAGAATCGAATTTTCCTAAGCTTAATTACCATTGGACACAACCTTTGATTTTTGGAACCTTAGCATTTTGGAGGTCTTAATGGGCTGAACCTTAGGGTCTTTAAAGCCCATTGTTGCACCTTGCTCTTTTGTAGATGGCCCCCCCTTTTGGATCCCTATTTTCCCTCCTTTGGATCCCTACTGTGGCTGGTCTGCCAGCTTAACCAATATTCTATCTTTTTCTCCCCTGGAACTTCCCCATATTAAATGATCAGTTTAACATGAGAAAATCATTACGAGAATTAGATATTAGTTATTATGACATTACCTCTCTCTTGAATCATAGTCATCCTCGACTATGGGGTAGAGAAGATAAAGCCTATTCATTAGTCATTTTTCTAGCGGGTAGAGGATCCCTATATTACCCTATGACATCGTTCTAGAATGGATGACTACTCCATTTGGTGCTTGAGAGCCTAAGCTGCTGCAAGCATGTCTGCACATTAGTCCTATCAATCTTCCATAGTAGAGTGACAAGCTCTACTTGGTGTTTGGGAGACGTCATCTCCGCAAACTTGATCTAAGCATGCATACTACTTCACATTTGTGCACAATAAAGAAAAATAGAGTCTCATAAGACAAAAACTTTGTTCATTTTAAACAATTGTACATTTGCTTACTCTAGGGAAGCATTGTAAGCATTAACAAGGTTTAGGTTATCCTTTAATTGTATGCCTTGCATCCATCTAGCATCTTCAAAAGGATAATTCTTAAACTTAATAAGATATCATATAATAGTCTTACCACCTCTTAGTACCTTGTCTTCATGTCAGAGAATGTACTCGGGCTGTAGGACCTCTTCTTGGTCCTTGATCTCCGGTGGGTCTTTAATAGTTGGTTCTTCAGGTGACTCTCCTTTGTAAGGATTTAGTAGGCTCACATGGAAAGCATTGTGTATGAAGCAATGGCTGGGCAACTTGAGTTGATAGGCCATCTCATTGATTGGCCTAAGAATCTGGAAGGGACCATAGTACCTTTTTGCTAACTTAGCATAGTACTTTTGGTGTCCCGTAGGATTCTTGCCAGTCATGTGCCTTAATCGAGCCTTGGGAAATCTGAGTAAGTCCCAATCATTTTCTTTAAAAGCTTGGGCTCTTCTGTGCTTATCAACAACACCCTTTTGCCTTTGCTGTGAGATAGAGATAGCATCCTTAATCTTTTGGAAATATTCTTGTAGGTCTCGACTATACTCATCTGCAGCGAAGATCTTCCCGTGTACATCTTTAAGTAGCAAGGGACTTTTTGATCTTCCCTCAATTACCTCAAAAGGTGCTTTTCTTGTGGAAGTATTACAGTGTTATTGTAGGCATAGTCCACTAAGGGTAAGTACTTCTCCCATTGGAACCTTTGCTTTACTTCCGTTACATAGGCTTTTAGTAGATCAAGAATGGTTAGGTTAGCTATTTTACTTTGTCCATCCGTTTGTGGGTGATAGGCCGAAGACAAGTTTAGCCTTGTCCCTAAATTCTCAAAGAGACCCTTCCAAAAATTACTGGTCATTCTAGGATCTCTATCCGACACTATGAACATTGGCAAGCCATGGTACTTGAAGATTTGTGATATTAGGAATTCCATTTGATGGGCTTTGATAGTATTTTTGACAAGTATAAAATAAATTTGTTTACTGAACCTGTCTACTATCGTCCATATTCTCGTTGACAGGAGCAAAGCGAACCCCGAACCCCGACGGCCTCTAAAACACCGGGGACCGAATGGCGCGCCTTGAGCCTGTCATGGTAAAGCAAACAGGGGGCACCACCTAGCTTCAACGGCTAGGACGCAAACAACACACCACCATAACAAAGTTTTCATCCAAGAGAGATGGATGCTTGGGAGTAATGATGAAGAGGAAAGGGAATGAGATCAAGTGAGAGAGAGAGAGAGAGAGAGAGAGAGAGAGAGAGAGAGAGAGAGAGAGAGATAGAGAGAGAGAGTGAGGGAGGGGGTATAGCGGCTTAGTACTTAGGCACCACAAAAGGATGGAGAATCCGCACACCCTTCACACATACACAAGCTCATTCCAAACACAAGACTAGGTGGCGATTCCGCACACCTCACATGGGCAAAACATTGCAAGAAAACATACTCACAAAACCTCAAGCTTTATTTAGAGAATAAGGCGATGAAATGGGGAGCATAGGGTAGGGGAATGAGAAGGGAGAGAGTGGTAGAGCACATGGCGGATAGGTGGAAGTTGATGGCGAAGACTCGCACGAGGGTTATGGCCATCATCCTTCATTTAGTTGCCCTTCATCTTCCATAGCCAAGGGTGTAGAGGTCATGCTCAAGACAAGCATGGTGATTGCGGTGATGGTGATGGTGTGGGTGTGTGTGTGTGCACTAGGCACACACAGTGCATAGTGTGTTCTTTGGCGATGTTGTGTGTTTTCGTGTGATGGTGACCCCTCTTTATATAGGGGAGAAGGGGGGAGAAATTCTAGAATTTAGAAATGAAGAAATCATTATCTACATAGGCCATGTGACTGTGGGCCCCACTTGTCTGGCTGTGTGTATATGTGCCAGAACAGCAGTCTCATGAGAGAGAGACTAAGAGAGAGAGATGGGTTGATGAAAAAAAGTGAGAGGTGACATGGAGAATAAAGTAATTACAAGAGGGGAGAGAGGGGAGTGTGTTCAGAGGTGAATCTGTGTGCAGATGTGTGTGAACACAAGAAAAATCAGGTAACCACCGGGTGGGGATGGGTCTTTGGGCACCTTTTTCAGTGAAACTGAGTGTGTGTGAGTGTGGGGGAGGTTATTTAGCTACAAGACAAGAGACATGGCGCCCTTTAGAGAGAGAGGGGGGTATTTGGGTCATGGGATATGATAGGAGAGAGAAAGAGGGGGTGGGGTATACTATTTTGGAAGATAGGGTAAGTTGCATGTGAGTTAGGGTGCATTATTGGTGAGAGGTGGGGTAGCTTGAGGGGAGAGAGAAAGGAGAAAGGACAAGGGGAAGAGAGAGGGGGTTGAACTTTTAGTGGAGGAGAGGAAAAGGGACACCCGGCGGGGCAACAGTGAAGAAAAAGGAGGCAAGGTGGGGATGCACGGCTGCCCCACAGGCATGAGGTGGCCTTTCTTATATATTTACATAATCATACTTTATTTTTTCTTACTTTTTCCAATGTCTTTTATCACTCCCTCCCTAAGAGGGGGTTTTCATGGGGTGGGGACGAGAGAAGAGGGGTATGGGAGCTTGGCTTGTGAAAAGCCCCCATCATTAGCCCTCCCCTTTTGGCTAGAGGCATTCATGTCTCTAGCTCATCTGTTTGATCATTATCGTCGGAGGTGGCGGCTGATGGTGTGTCCTCATCTGGAATGTCTATAGGTGGAGCCTGGTCAAATCGAAGAAAATAAGGTTTAAGTCGCCAACCATTTACCCTGGTTTTATGAAGTTTTCCATCAGCCTCCATAAGCTGGTAGCTTCCATTGGCATACTTTTTCGTGACGATGAAAGGACCTTCCCATCGGAGTAGGAGTTTCTTATCCTTGCGCGTGTCGAAGCGATTCTCGTAGCGGAGCACCAACATTCCTTTCTTCAATTATTTTTTCCAGAGATGCTCGTTAAAGCTAAGCCGTCTATGCTCTGCTTGTGCTGCATAATAATTTATTGCTTCTTCTCTGTCCAGCTGCAGTCTTTCCAAGTTGATGATGTGATCTCTCAAATTCATGTTGGGCTGTTGAAGCTGGCTTGCCATTACTCTGAGACTTTGTAGTTTCACCTCAATGGGCAAGATTGCTTCCTTACCAAATACTAGATGATACGGTGTGAATCCCAAGGATGTAGGAAATGAAGTTCTGTAGGCCCATAAAGCTGGTAGTAGATAGTTATCCCAGTCTCCAGGATGATTGTTTACCTGCTTGGTAATAATTTTAGAAACCATTCCATTTACCTTTTCAACTAGGCCATTACATTGAGGGTAATATGGTGAAGAGTGCCTCCTTGTAATGCCCAGTTTCTGCATTAATTCTCCTACCAAGTTTGCTCTGAAACCTGGTCCTCTATCAGAGATGATCTCTAAAGGTGTGCCAAACCTACAGCATATGTGCTCGTAGATAAATTTAGCTACCTCTACCGCTGTGATTCTAGTGGTGGCTGTAGCCTCTGCCCATCTAGTCATGTAGTCGACCCCCATGATAATGTAGAATTTTCCTGAGTTGGCCCTAGGTAATGGCCCAATGGCATCGATACCCCATTTTTCAAATGGGCCATATGCGAGAATAGGTGTCTGTGGTTTAGGCATAAGTGACCTAGTGCCGGCCTTTTGACACAACTTACATGTTTTGCACCAATGGTGTACATCACGGTTGAGGCTAGGCCATATGAAGCCTGCCTGCAAGATTTTCCTACTTGTTATGTCTAGGGCAAAGTGACCACCACAAACCCCGTCGTGATAGCTAGCAATTACTCCTGTGATTTCGTGAGAGAGAGGGACCTTCCTGAGTATTTGGTCCTTACCCTTACAGTACAAACCATCATTGATGAGTCGATACCTTGTGGCCTTCCGCGTTAGCCATTGCTTCTGTCCCTTTGTTAAATCTGATGGGCATTCCCCTGTTTCCAAAAAATGCATGATGTCAGGCAAGGCATCACTGCCTTGAAATAGAGGGAGCTTTAGCTTTATTGCTCCAACCACCACTTCCTGTAGTCTTTCACTTGCTAGGGCATCTGCTTCTTGGTTTTGAGCCCTTGGGATATGGTGTATTTTTACTTCTTCAAACTTACCCAACAAGGTTTTTACACCACTTAAGTGAGTCCTTAAACTAGGATTCTTGTACGTCCATGCTCCATTTACTTGCCTTACCAGAAGTAGAGCATCCCCAAATACATTAAGGCGTTGTACACCTTGTGAGACGCACCATTATAGACCCTTGGTTAGTGCTGCATACTCAGCTTCATTGTTAGAATGTGAATCTAACAATTGGCCCAACGAAAATACCTTTGTCCCTTTGTCATCAAAGACCACTATGCCTGCAGCTGCTTTGTCGGATGCTCGCTTGTAGGCTCCATCAAAGTAGAGAGAGTATGCTCCTTCTACCATCGGTGGTACTGGAGGTAATCGGACTGGTGGTGGGGCTGGTGGAAGAGGTGGGATGGATGCTTGTAGTGGTGTCTGGGGTGGATGTAGAATTTGTGTTGGTGGGGGTGGTGTTCGGGGTGGGGGTGTTCTTTCTCTAGGGGGTGACAATTGGTTCCTCTTACCTCCTCTATTATAGTTTTGTCGTGGTTTGGGACAGTAGTACATACCGTGACCTTCTTCTCCGCAGTTATAGCAATGATACTCCCTGTTTTGTCGTCGTGCTCTTCCAGGGCCTTGATCTCTTTCTTGACTCCTCCCTTGTTGTATTAAGTGGATAGACAAATTCTGCAGTTGGTCAGTAATATGGGCCAACATATCTTGTTGGTCATCTCTTACCCCAAGAGCCGGTGGTGGTGGTGGAATGGTGGTTGTTGTAGTTGCTGGTCGACGCGATGTTCCTGATTCTGCTGACTCGGTTTCTTTGGCTTTCATTCGCAGCTTCTTGTCTTTAAGGCGAGCAATCTCAACGGCTAACTCGTACGTAGCCGGGAATCTACCTTTCACCTTCTCCTTGAGAAGCGGCCATAAGCCATGCGTGAACCGATCTTTTTTTAGGAAATCGGGTGCGGCTTCCCCCCTTGCCAGTGACTCAACCCACCGTTCCCACAAATCCACAAATTTGGACTCATAGGTGGCATATTCTAAAAGACCCTCCTGCTTTAAGTCTCTCAACTTGTCCCACAACTTTTCTGAAGTGGTACCTCCCCCAAAGCGCCTCTTAAAAGCGGTTTTTAAGGATTCCGAGTCATCCTTGGTTGCTTGTGGAAGTGTATTGTACCATGATCTAGCTTCTAGCTTCATGAGATGCTTAAAGATTCTAATTAACCCGGGATTCATCCGTATCTTTGTTGCTCACTACACATGCTACTTCAAAGTCATCTAGGAAGTCTGTTACCAAATCATCCCCCTTCTTTCCTTTAAATGTTGGAAATGCTACACTTGCCATGATTACTGAGAGAGAGCTAGAAAGACACACTGCTTAACTTGCAAAAATTTTTTTCTTCTTTACAAGGAGGCGTGTATACCCTCTTATACTAGGACATAGAGTAAAACTTCAAACGGTACATTGCCTTGTACCAAAAGTAAGACAAATGGCTGATCTGATGCCAGAACCTCAAAAAATCTCTCCCCACCCAGCATGGTGTCAATGACGTGCTGGTAGTGAGCCTTCAAATCGAGTATTACCTTGATTGAGCGTACACGTGTTGGTATGTGTGATATGTCTTGAGGTAGGTTGTACTGATTCATGTGAAGCTTAGAGGTGCTTAGTCACTGTCCAAGCTTGTGGGAGAGGGTGGTGTTCTTTCCTGAAACAAACTCAGTAGATCCCTAGTTTCTCTAGTGAGAGTGTGAGCCAATGATTCCGTTATCTGTGCTGCAGCATCAAGCGCGACTTGAAAACTGACTGTGATAATTACCTCGGTGACTTGAGTTACCCGATTCTCAAAGTAGAATAGTGTTGATTCTCTATTGTGCAGAGCTCCTTCCATTTTGTTGTTGTTCGTTGGTTGTAGGTTGCGGACATGGTTTCGACCTTCTCCTTCTTCTTCTTGGCACTTGGCTTATGTATATCCACTGGGTTTGGCATGTTGGTTGACTCTCCCACTGCAAATCGATTACCGTTACGCCTGGCACTCGAGCTTCGATGGATATGCGGAGTTCGTCTAGTTGTGCTTGGAGCTCTTCTTCTTCTGTCGTCCAATTAGCAAATCCTGCTAGCCATTCATCCATTCACAATAGTTTAGGGGTTTCAGCCTTGTAAACTGAAGGGTTTCATGAAAAGATCCTCAGTGGGGGCACCAAATGACGGGAGCAAAGAGAACCCCGAACCCCGATGGCCTCTAAAACACCGGGGACCGAATGGCGCGCCTCGAGCCTGTCAGGTAAAGCAAACAGGGGGCACCACCTAGCTTCAGCGGCTAGGACGCAAACAACACACCACCATAACAAAGTTTTCATCCAAGAGAGATGGATGCTCGGAGTAATGATGAAGAGGAAAGGGAATGAGATCAAGCGAGAGAGAGAGAGAGAGAGAGAGAGAGAGAGAGAGAGGAGAGAGAGAGAGAGAGAGAGGAGAGAGAGAGAGAGAGAGAGAGAGTGAGGGAGGGGTATAGCGGCTTAGTACTTAGGCACTACAAAAGGATGGCGAATCCGCACACCCTTCACACATACACAAGCTCATTCCAAACACAAGACTAGGTGGCGATTCCGCACACCTCACATGGGCAAAACATTGCAAGAAAACATACTCACAAAACCTCAAGCTTTATTTAGAGAATAAGGCGATGAAATGGGGAGCATAGGGTAGGGGAATGAGAAGGGAGAGAGTGGTAGAGCACATGGAGGATAGGTGGGAGTTGATGGCGAAGACTCGCACGAGGGTTATGGCCATCATCCTTCATTTAGTTGCCCTTCATCTTCCATAGCCAAGGGTGTAGAGGTCATGCTCAAGACAAGCATGGTGATTGCAGTGATGGTGATGGTGTGGGTGTGTGTGTGTGCACTAGGCACACACAGTGCATAGTGTGTTCTTTGGCGATGTTGTGTGTTTTTGTGTGATGGTGACCCCTCTTTATATAGGGGAGGAGGGGGGAGAAATTCTAGAATTTAGAAATGAAGAAATCATTATCTACATAGGCCATGTGACTGTGGGCCCCACTTGTCTGGCTGTGTGTATATGTGCCAGAACAGTAGTCTCATGAGAGAGAGACTAAGAGAGAGAGAGATGGGTTGATGAAAAAAAGTGAGAGGTGACATGGAGAATAAAGTAATTACAAGAGGGGAGAGAGGGGAGCGTGTTGAGAGGTGAATCTGTGTGCAGATGTGTGTGAACACAAGAAAAATCAGGTAACCACTGGGTGGGGATGGGTCTATGGGCACCTTTTTCAGTGAAACTGAGTGTGTGTGAGTGTGGGGGAGGTTATTTAGCTACAAGACAAGAGAGATGGCACCCTTTAGAGAGAGAGGGGGGTATTTGGGTCATGGGATATGATAGGAGAGAGAAAGAGGCGGTGGGGTATACTATTTTGGAAGATAGGGTAAGTTGCATGTGAGTTAGGGTGCATTATTGGTGAGTTATAATGAATTATTGGTGAGAGGTGGGGTAGCTTGAGGGAGAGAGAAAGGAGAAAGGACAAGGGGAAGAGAGAGGGGGTTGACCTTTTGAGTGGAGGCGAGGAAAAGGGACACCCGACGGGGCAATAGTGAAGAAAAAGGAGGCAAGGTGGGGATGGGCTGCCCCACAGGCATGAGGTGGCCTTTCTCATATATTTACATAATCATACTTTATTTTTTCTTACTTTTTCCAATGTCTTTTATCACTCCCTCCCTAGGAGGGGGTTTTCATGGGATGGGGACGAGAGAAGAGGGGTATGGGAGCTTGGCTTGTGAAAAGCCCCCATCACTGTATTCCCATGGATAGACTTAGGCAATCCAAAGACAAAATCCATGGATATGCTCTCCCATGGTGAATTAGGGATTGGCAAAGGTTGAAGCAATCTAGGTTGATTCCCTCTATCAAACTTCGTCTTTTGGCATACCACACATTTAGAAACATACTCTTGTATGTTTTCTTTCATGTAGGCCAATAGAAATATGTTTCAATCCCTTTTAGGGTAGATTGAATCCCTCTATGCCCCACATAAGGTGGAGCACGAGATTCATACATTACTTTCTCATGTAATGAGTTAGTAACGCATAGTCTATTGCCATAGAGAAGATAACCATCTTGTAAAGTAAATAGTTCTTCTTTCTTCCCTAGTGCAAGGGCTGAAATCACATCTCTGAAATCGGGATCAATAGCATACTCATCTATCATAGAAGATAGACCATTGTGAGCACTCTCGGTCGTCTTGAGAGTGCATCGGCTACTTGATTATGCTTAACAACAATGTAAGCAATATGAAATGAAATTGTGAAAGGAAAATTTTCCACCTTATTTGTTTGGTGGAGAGCTTGGTCTGCGTCAGAAAGTACTTAAGGCTTTGGTGATCCGTTTGCAGAATGAAAGGAGTCCCTAATAAATAGTGCTTCCATGAGTCTAAGGAATGTAGAACTACGAGGAGTTCCTTTTCATATATGCCTAGAGCTTTCTCAATAGGGTCGAGCCTTCGACTTTCATAGGCTATGGCGTGCCCTTCTTGGAGTAAAACAGCTCCAAGGCAATCACCACAAGCATCACATTGGACCTCAAATGGCTTTGAGAGATCCAACAATGTAAGCACATGTTGAGAGATAAGATTTTCTTTAAGTTTTATGAAAGCATTGTTCTCGTTGGCAGACCATGTATACCTAACATTTTTCTTTGTTAGGACATGTAATGGTCCCGCAATTTATGAGAACTTTTCTATGAAGCATCTATAGTATGCACACATACCCATAAAGCTTCTTAGTTCATGAAGATTCGTTGGTTTAGGCCATCCTTTTATTACCTCTAACATTGATGGATCCATTTTCATGCCATCTTGAGAGATAATGTGACCTAAATACTAAATCTCTTGTAAGAAAAACTCGCTTTTCTTTTGATTTACAGAAAGTTTATTCTCTCTTAAGACTTGAAATATTATTTGGAGGTGTTGCTTGTGTTCATCTAGTGAATTAGAGTAGATGATAATATCATGAAAAAATACTCCAGTAAAGGTTTGCTAGGGCCTGAATAGCTTCTCCATCAAGTGGTTGAATGTGGCTCGTGCATTGGTAAAGCCAAAAGGCATGACAATGTATTCGTAAAGACCAAATGTGGTGTAAAATGCGGTCTTTACAATATCTTAATCAACTATCCTTATTTGATGGTAGCCACTTTTTAGGTCCTTGCCCCTTGGAAGCACCATCTGCCGGTAGGACATCTCCCATCTCGTAAGCTTGTATGCCTAGCTTGGTGGCAAACTCTGTGGATATGAAATTATGAGTAGAACCAGCGTCAAAGAGAATAAAAGCATCATGTTCTCTTACCTTTCCCCAAGCATGGCATAGAGGAAATCCTTTGTGGTGAGCTTCCTCTTCTTGGATTTTGACCAAGGTAGCTCTAGGAGTCTCATGGCCGTGTTCTTTTGCGGACAAGCGTGGTACACAGTTGATTGCCGCACTTCATGCGATACTTCGGTTATACTTGCGATAATGCTCAAGCTCTTCAGGAGAGAGTTTGTTATTGCCTTTGTAAACTCCCTTGTCCTTAGCTTTGTTGGAATTGCCCTTAGGAGACTTTTGGACATTGTCCTTCCCCTCAGGCTCATTGGAACCCTTGTTTTTCGTGGGCTTAGAATTTCCCTTAGGAGACTTTTGGACATTGTCCTTCCCCTCAGGCTCATTGGAACCCTTGTTTTTCGTGGGCTTAGAATTTCTCTTAGCACCTATCTAGAAATTTATTTGAGAAGCCACCATAGTATGATGGCTTAAGTGCGGATATGGTGCATGGCCTTTGGGAGTTGACATACTCCACCATTTATTCAGTTAAGCTTGCACAAAGTTGTTGCTTTTGCTCTCCAAAATCCATCTTTTTTAAAATAGTGTCTTTGAGATGTAAATCCCAAAACTTGTCTACATATTTGTGAATGGATTTGTAGGGAGAGAGCTTCAAGATTCGCCATTGGGTGAGTAGTTTGTCTTTTGCATCGGTGGCCAAAAACTGCTTCATAATGGAAGCTCTTATAGCTTTCCATGTTTGTGGAGCTTCACCGTTTGCCCGTAGGCTAGACCACCATTGCCTGGTGGATTTTTGAAAGTGCATAGCTACATGGCGTAGCTTAGAGGACTCCGTGAAGCTCTCATCTCCAAACGCCGCATCGAACTGTTGGATAAAGGCCAAGACTTTGTCCATAGCACCAAAGGTGCCATCATAGGTAAGGAAAGAGATGCTCTTTTCTCTCCCTCTTTGAACTTCTTGAGCTTGGATGACCTCTTCCACGCAACATAGGATTTCCTATGGCCTCTTCTTTTCGATGGTTGAAAAGTTGTACCATTACTTTCTTCAGAAGATGAAGAATTCAAGGAAGATGGAGAAGAGGATGACCTCTTTCTCGCCTTTTCTTGCCTTGACCTTCTTTGTCTGCACCATCACTTTCATAAGAGGAAGAGGATGAACAAGATGGACAAGAGGGTGTCCTCTTTCTTGCCTTTCTATTCTCTTGCATTTTGTCATCCCTCTTTGAATTATGGTGTGGAGAAGTGTGCAATGGTATTCTCTGTTTTTGAGGTGATGGAGAGCGTTTAGCCTGCCATCTTTGTGGAGCCATCTCCACCGTAGTGGCAGCAAACTCACTTCTTTCTTGTTCCTTCGGTGGGGGCTCTTGAATTCTCCTTTGGGAAGGAAATGCATCATCAAGAAGCAATTTTTTGAGCCCATTGTATGGATCCTCTTCTTCTTCCCGAATCGGAGAGAGGCCTCTTTTGGGAGTCTTGCAAGGAGGCTTCTTAGGTACTCTCTAGTCATGGTGGGGAGTTTGGAGAATCCCATGAGCACAAAGCTGCCGTTGCACTTCACTTTGGAGGGATGGATTGCCCATGGCTTGTTGAAACCTAGAAACAAGGTAGTTAACAAGAATAGGGGCATCATTAGTAGCCTGCTCATAGCAAAATCAAAGTTATCAACATTAATTTCACTCTATTTACTATTGTCAGCCATTCTAACAACTTTTAGGTGTAATCTTTTTAGGTGTACTTTGGCACTTCAAACCCTAGTTGCTACTCTTCTTTTCCCCTTTAGAAAAAGCACTCAAGCTACTGTACCCGTGGCTTGAATACCATTAATTACAAGGAATAGAAGAGAGGGTCGTTCAACACCAAAATAGCACCGGCTCCTGTCAAGATTCTAATAGCTCAATAGTGGTTAAGCCGTAGGCAAGCCTTGTAGGACTCCACTATTAAGACCATAGCTCTCGAAAGCAGTGCCCCGTTATCTGCACAAAGACAGGCTGCAAGGCTGAAAAATCCCTATTCTACTTACTCAATTGCAATTAATAATACCAACCATTTATGGCTAGCTTGAGGACCTCCCTTCTTGAGCAAGAAAAGAGAAACCTTGTGCTCCTGATACCAATGTAACAATTAATTGCCTAGTAACTTGTGTGTAGCGGAAAATAGCATGAACATAGAGAGCATTTCATTAGAATAGATTCAAAATGAGAATAACAAGAGTGCTTAGGTGGAGAGAGTAACAAAAAACATAACACTTGGTTAGATAGCATGAACAATACTTCAAAAGAGAGAGAAATTAAGCTATTGACAACAATTGAGGACCAGATTTACATGGAGCTGGTCCCCCCTCCAAAAGGCTTTGTATTTATAGGTTTCTCCCATCAAGAGAGACATTTTACAATACAATTCTTTGTGTTCCTTTAGTACTAGATAGTGCAATGACGATGGAAGCTTCAATCACTAAGCAAAACACTTGTAAAACACAACATCAATTCTATCACGGTCTCAGACCCAAGACCTCACACACCTTCAAAGATGGTGAGAGCTAGCGGGGTATGAGAGTAGATTGAGAGAAAGAAGGAGTATTCTTACGAGAAAGATGTACATCTACTCACGTAATCACTCATATTAGCATATCTTAGCTTAGTAATTAGCATGGTAGAGGAGATGAGCATGCATTGAATCTTGGATCTTGGTTGGATTTGCATCACAAAGCCAAGAGTTGTTGGTGTAGGCCTCCCTTCTCCAAGCTTGGAGAAGGTGGTAAGCTTTCCATTAATCCATTAAATCTTGAGAAGGAAAGAGAGTATTCTTTACTACACACATGAGATTGAGTGAGTCTGTGTGTGATAATGCCTTGCAAACATCAGCCCCTTCTCTCTCTTGGTCGACCCCTCTTGCTATTTTCTCTTGCTAGCATCCTATTGGACCTCCCCAGGCTTAGCCAATGGTAATTAAGCAGCATAAGTGATAGCCTTCTGACATGTGTCCCCCTTTCCCCTTTTGTGAGATCTTTAGGTAATTAATTAATGCAACTAAACTCTCATTGGACCCCTTTGTCTCTTGGCCAATAGGAATCAGGCAAGCCATTGGGCTGCTGAATGCTCATTGGAGCCCTTGGGAGACTGTCCAATAGTCTTCTAGAGAGCTTAATTCTTATTGGTTCTTTCATTAAATGTTTTTTAAATTAATTAAACTAGATTTACTCTAGCCTAATTCTCATTGGTCCACCTCCATGGCCATCCAATAGGATTTGAGTACACCTTGTGGGCATCTGGGCTAGGGAGTTGACATGTGTCCCTCATTACCTTTGTGTAAAGGTGGCTTGTGAGTGTGTGTGTGTGTGTGTGTGTGAGTTTCTCTCTCATCCCCTACTTTCAAGGCTCGCACCCTCCTTTGTAGGATTCATGAAGTCTTTTGTACACACACACAAAGCATCCAATTTTCCTAAGCTTAACCATTGGACACAACCTTTGATTTTTGGAACCTTAGCATTTTGGAAGTCTTAATGGGCTGAACCTTAGGGTCTTTAAAGACCATTGTTGCACCTTGCTCCTTTGCAGATGGCCCCCACGTTTTGGATCCCTATTTTCCCTCCTTTGGATCCCTTCTCAATATGTGGTATAATTTGACAAGGTCAATTATCAGTGAATGCTCTACACAGTCAACTTTCTTTTGCTATGCCATTGTACATTGGCAAGAGTACCTGTTAGCTATGCACACCAAAACTCCATGAGTACTTCTGTGAAGCAAGGCTTCCCTTTTGATATTTGGCATCGTGATTTCCACAGTTTGGAATATGCTATCAACATACGAATTTGGGAACACTTGCCAGGATGTTTGCAAATTTTTACATCCCACGAGGATGTATATGATACATACACTAACTCACTCGTGCAGTACATATGGCTATGAGCCAGATTCACGTGAATTACCAAATACCTGGCCACAAGTGGACGACAAGGTTAGTAAATGTCAAGCTATGTTTGTTTGGTCTACTTTTTTTTACTTTTCACACTACAAAGCAAAGTGCTTTGGAAGACTCCATACAAAGCCGCTGTAGAAAGCAAAGTGCTTTTCCACATTTTATGCGAAGCAAGGCTTCTCTTATGTGCAAAGGTAATATTGATTAACTTTAGATCAACGATAATGGCACACATGTTTAGCACTTCGGATATAAGCTCACATTTTATGCAATGTTGCATTGTGATGTATCCATGCCAGTGTAATCGTGCAAGGTATGTGTACCGGGGGCTCACATGGTTGAGACTTTCATTGAATCCAAGGGATTATTATTCTATTTTGTGTTTGGTATGCATGGAATACTAGTACAATGGCCGTACAACACCCATCATTGTATACGCTTCCGCTATAGTACTAGCTACCCTGTCAAGGACGAGCTCAATTATTGATGTTTTAAAACACTTGGTGTTTATTTTTATTCACAAGAAAAGTGCCATACATATGCACCCTGTTACAGTCATGATCACATGCACGGTAAGTGAGTCAATATGTGATTTCCGGTACCTCTCTACAAGAGCGTGGTACAAGTACACTGTGATGCGCTTATAGGATAAGCTAAGACACAGGCATGGTTTGCACTGGATAAGGAGTTTTTCCTTAGCCCAACATTCTCTCTCTCTCTCTCTCTCTTTCCAACTTCTATGCGGAAAAGGTGAGACTAGGCACTATTTTATTGACATCTTTCTATGTCAATATGGTAATAGGAAGGGCAAAGAGACAAAAGAAAGGGATAAGCACCATCTATTGCCACCTATTTTGGAATGGTTAAGAGACATCTGTTTGTAATCCATCAGTGATCGTTTTCAAGATCGAACATTTCTATTGAGTTGAGTACCCATCGATTCTAATGGCCAAGCAAGAGTCTTGCCATTAGTAATTTTTTGGGCATTATTTTAGCACTACACAATTTAAGTGGTGTGAAGGTGAAGTTGAGTTTTTGAACGTCTTAAACTCGTAAGGGTTCATCTCTACCAAGGTTTATAGATGAAGCCAACATTTCACATAGCACGACTGCTCACAAAAACCTAAGATTATGGATTTTTGAGTCAGGAAAAGATCCATTTTTTAGTGCGATTACAACTTTAATGGATCTCCTATTTTATTACAGTACTAAGAGTGTCTATATGAGTACAATTTTGAGGTAAGAACCAACTTGTGATTACTAAATCACCTACAATTCTTGGAACCTTCACACTTGCACTTTCACGAAAAGAAGTCCACAAGCTGCCAAGGGGTAGTGGACAATTTCAACTTCCACAATAATGTAATGCCAAGGGCAAACCCAAGGGGGGTCGCAGACATAGGCCAAAGGGCCGGCTGTTCATTGAGCAGTTTTTTTGCAAAGTTTAACCAAGGGGTTTGATTTTAACCAATGGGTTTGGATTGCAAAGGCAAGACCCAAGGTTACTTATGTAATACTACTTACATTTCACTATTTTTCAATTAGTGCTCCTAGGTCTTTTCAAGCAGGATTCAGAAGTTGATGACATGTAGCAATTAACAAGGCACCCTCCCTATGTTTATGGTAAGTGTCAAGTTGAACAAAATGGTGTAAGGTGCTTTTCTTCAAGACCCACCATATAAGTTAGAGAAAGAAGAAAATCTAGCGAGGGCTATAAATTTTTTTATGGAACTGTGTGATTCTCCCAATTTAAAAATGTATGTCATCATCATAGGGTTGATCTAGATGGGCACCCTTGCCCTTCAAATTTCCAAGTTTCTATGAAATTATTGGCAGTTAGAGAAGTTCTTTCAAGGCTAGCTCACAATTTCACCCATAAATAAGAGGCAAAATACCCCAAAACATGGGAGTAAAAAGCGGGATGGTTACTTGTGGAAGCATCCTAAACAAAAGGGTGCTACACCACAAGGGGTTATATGTAAAAAAGAGACTCAAGTAAAGCTCATGCAAGAGTTTCATGAGAGTCTATGGGCTGGACACAGGGGTGTGTGGGCAACCTTCTCCAAGTTGAAAGAAAAATACTAGTGGAAGGGTATGTATAAAGATGTATCTCAGTTTGTAGAGTCATGTGTAACTTGTCAAATGTATTCAAATGTTCGGCATCGTGATGGATTGCACCCTACATATCCACTAGCCATGCACTATAAATGGGTTGTGGATCTAGTCACAATGCCTCTGGTAGATGAGATACTTGGTTCTTGCACGAGAGGACCTAACTAATCAGGTTGACGGAAGAGCATTGAGAGATAAAACCACAGAAGCTATGTGAAAATTCCTTCTTGATGAGGTGATCTGCCGTTATGGTTGTGTGGGAAAGATCACTGCAGATAGAGGTGAGCTGGATTTTCTAGATTAGGAATCAAGCTTTCTCTTACTACAGCTTACAACCCTAAAGGCAATGGAAAGAGTGAAAGAGGGCATCCTCCTATCATTAAATCTTTGGCCAAGGCTTGCGAAGGAAGAGTTGAGCTAATGTATGGTCAAAAGCCAGTGATGCCGATTGAGGATACAATTCCCACATGGAATATACTAAAAAATGCAAGGTTAAAAAACAAGGACTACTTTGATAAGCGACATCGACTCAGGAGCAAAGCAATTGACAAAGGTGACTGGGTTTTGGTGTATGATAGTAGCCTTGATAACCAGCACACAGTCATGCGTAAGTTTTCAAAAAGATGGTTTGGACCATATGTTGTAAAGCATGTGCATGAGAATGCTACTTACAGCTTGTCTGAACTAGATGGTACAGAAGTAAATATTCCCATTGCAGGAAAAAGGATCAAAATGTTTAAGAGAAGAGGAGACAATGATCCAGAGGATGTTGATGAGGAAGAAGAACAAACCATAGGTAAAGATCAAAGTGAAGATGAAGCTTTGGAATCATCCAGTGAAGAAGAAAGCAATGAATATGTACAAGAGGGCTGATCTTACAAAGAAATAATGTGGCACATACCGGAGGATGTGCAGGTTTAGAGAGAGTGGATGTCGTGCTGTGACACGTACATAGTGGGAACGCATGCTACAAGATCTATCTTGTAAATTTTTAGATACATAATTATCTTTCCTATAATGTACATATGCATATTTAAGTATAATAATAAGCCTTCTATCTCATCCTATTATTTTTCTCAAGGGTAACCTATTCTTACTTTACCCATCAAAAAATACTATGGGAAAAGCGTCAATACCTCTGTCTCTTTAACTTGGGGCAAAATGGTGCAGAAGGGTTTGTCAAGTAAGATGTGTTCTACATTGATGTTTTCTTGATTTCTTGTTGTTTTCTTTTTCATCTCTAATCCAGCATATATATATATCTAATATCATCTCCTTAACCAAACCTATCTCTCTCATTCTTAGTAAGTCATCCTCTCTAGAAATTCTAGGTTCTCCTTGCTACAGGTACATCTCTCCCCGCAGTATCCTTATTGCCTATGTGCAAGAATAGGGCTTGGGAGAGAAACTTCTCATCTCTTCACTTCTCTCATATCTACATTTCTCACATACTATCCTAGATGAATAACCCACATGATGATAATTTCTATCGCTTTCACTCTGTACGATCTATTAGAATTAGCGTATGGATTAGCCGTAAAATACACTTTCAACAACGTAAAGTGTTTCTCTCTGGTCCAGAAAGGCTCAATGAAATACTTCTATCACAAGATCCCATCATACTACCTCTCATAGACTATAACTTTTCTTTCGACGTAAGCGTAGTTATTTTTCTATGAACCAAGACGATTTGTACACACAATTAATCCCAATCACTAGACAAAATATATATATTATGGTAAGCATAAAACTACAATTCCAAAGAACAATCCGTAGCCTATTTGGTCAGCCAAGATTGAATGCTATTAACTCATCTATTAACCCTTTCATATTACCCATGATACGATATGACCATAGCTTTGATGTTTTCATCTTTGTGTTGTTTTGACACTATCTTTTGTGTTCTTTCTTTGTGTGTGTGAGTGCAAGAGAGAAAGAGTGGGGCTCCTTTGATTGCACTTCCTTCCAAACCCTAGTCTTCATGGCATCTATGGTTCAACTCCTTCATATAGTTTTTTGTTTGAGTTCTCTCACAAACTCTCACAGCCATAAGCCTGGTGCTTTCCTGGCAAGACCACAAATTTCTCAGCAGCGCGCCATAGGCTATGAGAGTCAAAGGCTTGACCAGGTTGAGCAGCTCTAGGCATATATGAAAAGGAACTCCTTGTAGTTCTACATGATTTAGACTCATGGAAGCACTATTTATTGGGGACTCCTTTCATTCTGCAAGCAGATCACCAAAGTCTTAAGTACTTCATGACGCAGACCAAGCTCTCCGACAAACATGCACTCTCAAGATGGCCAACAATGAATGCGGTTGCCATAGCAACTCACAATGATCTATCTTCTATGATAGATGAGTATGCTATTGATACCGATTTTAGAGATGTGATTTCAGCCCTTGCACTAGGGAAGAAAGAGGAACCATTTACTTTACAAGATGTTTATCTTCTCTATGGAAATAGACTATGAGTCACTAGCTCACTACGTAAGAAGGTAATGTATGAATCTCATGCTCCTCCTTATGTAGGACATAGAGGGATTCGGTCGACCTTAAAGCGGATTGAAACATATTTCTATTGACCTACTATTTACTTTACAAGATGGTTATCTTCTCTATGGCAATAGACTATGCGTTACTAACTCATTACATGAGAAAGTAATGTATGAATCTCGTGCTCCACCTTATGTGGGGCATAGAGGGATTCAATCTACCCTAAAAGGGATTGAAACATATTTCTATTGGCCTACATGAAAGAAAACATACAAGAGTATGTTTCTAAATGTGTGGTATGCCAAAAGATAAAGTATGATAGAGGGAAGCAACTTGGATTGCTTCAACCTTTGCCAATCCCTAATTCACCATGGGAGAGCATATCCATGGATTTTATCTTTGGAATTTCCAAAGTCTATCCATGGGAATATGGACGATAGTAGACAGGTTCAGTAAACAAGCTCATTTTATCCATGTCAAAAAGACTATCAAAGCCCATCAAATGACAACCCTCTTCATTTCACAAATCTTCAAGTACCATGGCTTGCCAATGTCCATAGTGTCGGATAGAGATCCTACAATAACCAGTAATTTCTAAAAGGGTCTCTTTGAGAATTTAGGAACAAGGCTTAATTTCTCTTCGGCCTATCACTCGCAAACAGATGGCCAAAGTGAAATAGCTAATCTAACAATTCTCGATCTACTAAAAGCCTATGTAACGGAAGTAGATCAAAGATCCCAATGGGAGAAGTACTTACCCTTAGTGAAGTATGCCTACAATAACATTGTACATACTTCGATGAGAAAATCACCTTTTGAGGTAATTGAGGGAAGATCAAAAAGTCATGGGAGTATACTAATTGAGTACACGGGAAGATCTTCGTTCGAGGTGAGTATAGCCGAGACTTACAAAAATCTTTCCACTATCTCTATCTCACAACAAAGGAAAAAGGCTGCTGCTGACAAGCACAGAAGAGCCCAAGCCTTTAAAGAAAATGATTGGGTCTTGCTCAAATTTCCCAAGGCTCGATTAAGGCACAGGACGGGCAAGAATCCTATGGGACACCCAAAGTACTATGCTAAGTTAGCAAAAAGGTACTATGGTCCTTTCCAGATTCTTAGGCCAATCAATGAGATGGCCTATCAACTCAACTTGCCCAACCATTGTCTCATACACAATTCTTTTCATGTGAGACTACTAAAGCCTTACAAAGGAGAGCCACCTCAAGAACCAACTATTGAAGACCCACCGGAAATCAAGGACCAAGAAGAGGTGCTATAGCCCGAATCCATTCTCCGACATGAAGACAAGGTACTAATAGGTGGTAAGACTATTCGACGATATCTTATTAAGTCTAAGAATTATCCTTTTGGAGATGCTAGATGGATGCAAGGCATAAAATCAAAGGATAACCTAAACCTTGTCAATGCTTACAATGCTTCCCTAGAGTAAGAAAATGTACAAATGTTTAAAATGAATAATGTTTTTGTCTTATAAGACTCTCTTTTTTTTTATTGTGCACAAAAATAAAGTAGTATGCATGCTAGATCAAGTTTGCGGAGAAGACGTCTCCCAAACACCAAGTAGAGCTTGTCACTCTACTATGGAAGATGATAGGACTAATGTGCAGACATGCTTGTGGCAGCCTCAGGCTCTCAAGTGCCAGATGGATTAGTCATCCATTGTGGAACGATGTCGTAGGGTAGCATAGGGATCCTGTACCCGCTAGAAAAAAGAACTAATGAATATGCTTTATCTTCTCTACTCCATAGTCGAGGACAACTATGATTTCAAGAGAGAGGTAATGTCATAATATCAATATCTATTTCTCCTAAATGATTTTCTCATGTTGAATTGATCATTTAATATAGGGAAGTGATAGGGGAGAAAAAGCTAGAATATTGGTTAAGCTAGCAGACGGGCCACAATAGAGATCCCAAAGGAGGGAAAATAGGGATCCAAAAGGGGGGCCATCTGCAAAAGATCTATGTGCAACAATGGGCTCAAAAGACCCTGAGGTTCAGCCCATTAATTAAGAATTCCAAAGTGCTAAGGTTACAAAATTCAAAGGCTATGTCCAAAGGCCCACCACTAGGGAAATTGGATGCTTAGTGTGTGTCACAAAAAGTCATTCTCAATCCCTACATAGGAGGGGGCGAGCCTTGCAAGTAGGGGATGAGAGAGAAACTCTCTCTCACACACACAAGCTCCCTTTACACAAAGGGAATGAGGGGCCAATTTCAGCTCCTTAGCCCAGATGCCCACAAGGTGTACCCAATTCGTATTGGATGGCCTTGGAGGTGGACCAATGAGAATCAGGCTAGAGTAAATCTAGTTTAATTAATTTAAAAAAACTTAATAAAAGAATCAATAAGAATTAAGCTCTCTAGAAGACTATTGGACAGTCTCCCAAAGGGACCAATGAGCATTCAACAACCCAATGTCTTGCTTGATTCCTATTGGCCAGGAGGCAAAGGGGTCCAATGAGAGTTTATTTGAATTAAATAATTACCTAAAGCTCTCACAAAAGGGGAAAGGGGGACACATGTCAAAAGGCTATCACTTATGCTACTTAATTACCATGGGCTAAGCCTAGGGAGGTCCAATAGGGTGCTAGCAAGAGCAAATAGCAAGAGGGGTCGACCAAGAGAGAGAAGGGGCTACTTTTTGCAAGGCATTATCACACACAGACTCACACAATCTCATGTGTGAAGTAAAGAAGACTCTCTCTCCTTCTCAAGCTTTAATGGAAAGCTTACCACCTACTCCAAGCTTGGAGAAGGGAGGCCTACACCAACAACTCTTGACTTTGTGATGAAAATACAACCAAGAGCCAAGCTTCAATGCATGCCATCTCCTCTATCATGCTAATTACTATGCTAAGATATGCTAATATGAGTGATTATGTGAGGAGATGTACATCTTTCTCGTAAGAATACTCCTTCTTCCTCTCAATCTACTCTCATACCCCGCTAGCTCTCACCATCTTAGAAGGTGTGTGAGGTCTTGGGTATGAGACCGTGAGGGAATTGATGTTGTGTTTAATAAGTGTTTTGCTTGGTGCATGAAGTTTCCATCTTCATTGCACTAGCTAGTATTGAAGGAACACAAGAAATTGTATTGTAAAATGTCTCTCTTGATGGGAGAAACCATAATACAAAGCCTTTTGGAGGGGGGGGGGGGGGGGGGGGGGGGCTCCATGCGAATCCGGTCCTCAATTGTTGTCAATTGCTTAATTTCTCTCTCTTTTGAAGTATTGTTCATGCTATCTAACTAGGTGTTATTCTTTTTGCTGGTTTCTCCACCCAAGCAATCTTGTTAATCTCATTAAGAATATATTCTAATGAATTGCTCACTATGTTCACGCTATTTTCCGCTACACACAAGTTACTAGGCCATTAAATGTTACATGCACTCAGTGGCCATGACATCACCAAAAACTAGAGGGAATTAAGTAATGAGTTCACAAAGTAGGAATGCTAAAGGGGAGTCCCATCACCAAAAAAGTAACACTACTTAAGCTTAGAGAACCTTTTAGACCACATATGAGTATTACGCTTAATCCATACAAATATATAAGCAAGAAAGCTAAACCGCAGTAGCCATGTGTTAAAGGTGTTCTATAAGATAAAGCATCATGTGATATTTCTGTGTATGTGTGTGCACGTGTGTGGGTGCGAGTGCGCGCGCGCCCGCCCTAAGGTTTGTTTTATACCGATATGTTCCCATTGCATGTGGATGATGAATATTTATGAACCCATGCAAACATCCAACAAGTTAAAGTAAACAATGTAACTCAGTAAACCCCACCCTAAGGTTTGTTTTATACCGATATGTTCCCATTGCATGTGGATGATGAATATTTATGAACCCATGCAAACATCCAACAAGTTAAAGTAAACAATGTAACTCAGTACATCTATTAGCTCCAATAGCTAGAGTCTATCACGCGGGTTACTTATTCAAGGTGATTACTACAAAAGTAGAAGACCATGTAAAGTAAAGTGACCAAGTGTGTGTGTCATTATGTCACCTATGTAATCACTAGGTTGCAAGATTCACTCATTGGAGCAAGGAAATTTGACATGTGGCTAGGGGAATGCACATGCGTGTAGCTCGGGGGTTCTACACAGCGAAGTTGAGAGGAGAGAGAGAATGCTCATTCGTAGGTCAAGGGCATTGTGAAGCAGAGAGAGAGAGAGAGAGAGAGAGAGATAGATAGATTTTATTATCGTCCTCGGAGGTCAAATATGACCTATGGGACCAAAGTTACATGTGATGTAGTATGTGTATGGCTGATGAGTGACTCTCGATGCTCCAAAATTGTAGTGATGAGAGTCGCAATGGAGAGCCCACACTTTGGCTGGGAGAGGAAAGTGTGTAGGTCTAAGTTATGGCTGAAAATGTGAGAGAAGCAAGTTCGGATGTGATCAAAAGCTGAGCACTCTAGTAGTGTGTGGTACTCAGACTCTCGAACTTGCAGTGAGCATAATGTGCACAATCGATTTGATTCTTCTCCATTGCCCCAACGCCCTATCTCGCATCGAAGGAAATGGGAGCTAAGCCGAATTGCTGCGATAATGCGTATTGCGGACAAGGGAATAGGCTCAAGCATGTAAGTGTGAGTACGGTTTCCTCTCTCAGCGAAGAACATGGTTTTGTAGTTGGGGGCAATATAGGTGGTGTAATGTATGAAGCGTGACCCACCGGATTTCTCCCAAGCCGTAATACATTGGCGTTGTAGAAAAGCTTCATTCACTTGAGAGTCAATTGAAGCATCATGTAGCAAGTGTAATGCATCCCATCTCCCAAACCACTTCTTTATGTCTTGCATCCATCCCGTGCTCAAGATCTTGCTTTTATGCGTCTTTTGAACTTTTTTGCTTGCTTCCCATGCAATTGTAGGAAGTCGATGTGAGGGGTTTTGACGCATCTTTATCATGTACTCCACAACCCTTTCCATGCCCATAACCTCAATTGGAAGAGATCCCGACTCAAGAAGTAGGAGCATATATGGTGTTTGTGTCTTAACTTGGAGAAAGTTTGTAAGAAAACGCTTTTGGACATTCTCAAACTCTTTCCAAGTAGACTTTGAGATGCTTCCACCCCACACTTCAACTCCATAAAGAAGAACCGGTGTCACCAATGCATCAAAAAGATACTTCTTGAGAACCCAACACTTGATGTTTCCCGCATTACACATGTTCTCAAATGCATAAAATGCTCTCTTTCCCGCTTCCAAACGACGCATAGCACATTCATGCCACTTGTGATTGGATGGAACCTCAAGGCCAAGGTACTTAAAGCTCTCAACAACTTCAAGTGTCTCGTTTTTGTACACAATGCATGGCTTCTCCTTATGGTTGGTTTTCACAAGCATAACCTTTGTTTTGGATTCATTTACAATCAGCCCACTATGCAAGCAAAAGTTCTCAAGGACAACCATAAGCTTTTGTGCATCTTCTAAAGTGTGTGCTAGAAGCACTACATCATCCGCATACAACAAAAGCATGATTACCGCATTGCAAATAGTGACCTCTTCAATGCCTTCTTCTTGCATAAAGTCAAGTACCATTTGTTCCAATTGATCGATGCATAGACCAAAGAGAGTTGGTGACAATAGACATCCTTGTTTAACCCCAATAGTGCTTACAAAAATTTCTGAAATTTCTCTTCCCATGCGCAATTGACAAATCACCTTCTCATAGATTCGAGAAACCGAAAGCATAAACTCACTTGGCACTTGGAGTTCTTCCATCCTTCTCCACAAATTGTTACGTGGAATCATATCAAAGGCTTTCTTAAAGTCCACAAAACAACAATACAATCGCTTGCCTTTCAACCGACTTTCCTCCATGAGAACACGAAGAGTGACAAGATGATCAATGGTGCTATGGCATCGACGAAAACCCGCTTGTCCCTTTGCACGCTTGTCATTCTCTTCAGCCCAATCACTCAATTTCATCTCCATTATGCACCCAAATAACTTTGCCATAAGAGACCCAATCATTATAGTCCGGTAGTTGCTTACATTCTTTACATCCCCTCCTTTATGCAAAGGCTTAACCCAATTAGTACTCCAATCATAAGGCATACCATGTTGAAGTGCAAGGTTGAACATATCACACATCCACTCATGGGTAAAATCTCCCGTCCATTTGATCATCTCCGGCTTGATACCTTGAAGATCTCCCGCTTTGCGAGTGGCCAACTTTTCAAGGCCACCGCATACATCCTCAATAGTAAAAAAAGACGGCATACATGGGAGTGAACCATAAAATGGCATTTTTTCAGTATTTTCTTGCTCATATAATTGCGTACAATGTGTGTACATATCCACTAGACTCAAGTTACCAAAATTCTCAACCCGCTTGCCTCTCAAGTTTCTCCAAAATCTTCCACATGCATGTGCCTTTTCTTGGACTTGAAATTCTTGTTGCTTTACTTCCCATCTTCTTCTCTTCTTTTGAATCAATGCCTTGTATGTATGCAAATGACTTTGATAGTTGTCTTTGTCCATAGTTGCATCAAGCTTTATCAAGGACTTTCAAGCATCTTGACATTCTTTATCAAACCACCTTTTGCGTGATCTATCTTTGTTGATACCATGGAGATGCTTTATGGCAAAGCATTCTTCCGCACAAGAACAAATAGCTTTCTTGAAAGCTTCCCATTTAGTTTCCAATGGTGCATCACATTGAAGCTTTGTCATCCATAATTTTTGCTCAACCATTTCAATGTACATTGGTGCCCGTTTGAAATCCATACATAGTGATAACTTCTCTTTCCTTTGGCTGAGATTATCATGCTTAGTTGCTTCTCCGCATGAAAGGTCAATACATAAGGTGCGATGGTCGGATTCCGGGGTCCATTGACCAAACATAAAACTCTTTATGCGATACATGATGGCTTTAGAGAGTAGCATATAGTCAATCACACTATCCCCATTATGTCTTCTACATGTAAATCCATTGGTTCCACTCCACAAAGATACACCGTTGGCAATGAGCATACCCGTGCTATTACACATGTGTAAAAGTAACTTTCCATAGTGATCCGGCTCTTTCTCATCCATTGAAGTACAATCATACAAGTGAACTTCCTCCAACTCCCTTGAAATGTATGGCATATCAAATTGTTGAGTATCATGTTGCAATGTTTTTGTGCGAGCATTCATATCCCCAAATACAATAACATCACCTTCACCTTTGAAATGAGCAATGTCCTCTTCCAAATCAGAAAATGGTTGATCTCTATCCATGCAAGCATAAAAGGGAGAATCATGATGAGGAATGTAGCAACCGGCTACAAAAATGGGTGCTCTTTTTGGTGTCATAATTTTCAGCCATACATAACGTTTGTACTTGTCATCTTTCACAATTGATACAAAATCTTCCAATCCTTTCTTAACCATACATGCTATCCCTCCTTGTCCTCTTCGTTGCTTGAGATTCTTTGACCACATCAATGAATGTACATTGTAATCCTCCAAGCCGTTAATCCTTTGTGTATCATGCTCCCAAGTTTCAACAAGAAGTACAACATCGGCTTTGCTTGTTAGTTCATCAATGCCAACCCCCGCATTCCATGGGTATCCATTACAATTCCAAAAGCATATTTTCAATTGTAACTCGGTCTCATAGGTCACGCATCCCTATTTTCTTGAGAGACTTGCCTCCTCCTTGGACACATTTTCTTCATGAGAGATTTCCTTGTTTTTATTATTCTTTTCCTCATATGCCTTGCGACGCATATTTTGTTGCTTAATAGTGCGATCTTCACATACAAAACATTTTGTATTCCTCAAATAGATCCAACTATTATCAAGGATAATCTTTCGCTTGGTCTCATCCGGCATGGTGCATACAATTGGCCGTTCTCCCGAGCGAGGAGCTCCTTGCTTCCCCACTCTATGTGCTCCATAGACCATAACTCCAGACATGCCAAAGTGGGTTTTGAAGAAATCTTCAATAACAATGGCAAGAGAAGGAGGTGTCTCTAACTTCTCTTCGGGAATTCCACGAATAACAATGTTCTTGGAACGTCGCTCCCGTTCCTTCAACTCCTCCACATCTACATTCTCAACATTCTTTGTTTGAACCATAGCTTGCATGAGTGAGGAATTAGAAACCACATTGCTACCACATACATCAGCCCAAGACTTGTTTGTGCATACATTTTTCATGTCGCATACATCCCGGCTCATAGTGTCAAATTTCTCCTCTTTCAATACATGGTCATGCTCTACTTTGGTCATCCGCTCCTTCAAAGCATTCAAGTCCACAAGAGAGCGTTTACATTCCTTGACTTCCTCTTCAAGTTGCATCAAACGTGTTGTTTGCATCTCAAGTGTCCTCTTGAGATTCTCATTCTCAACCACAAGTACCCTTAGTGTGCCATTCTCCATTGCAAGTGCTCGTAAGTCTTCGCCTTGTTTGTTTACGGTCTCTTGCAATGATACCAAGTACGCCATGATCATGGTTTCCGATGTCGTTGGTTGGGTGGTTGTGTTGCTATCTCCACACTTAGGAGATTTTGGATCATTTTCCACAATGGTTGTGGACCTTGTTGAAGAAGAAGAACCCTTGCGAGTGCCGGAAGACATTGTATGTAAAATAGGAGATGAGAATCAATTTTGTTGAACCTGTTCACTTCGGAAATGCTGCTACAGAAACGCCTTCCATAACTCTGAAAATTTCTGTCTTTACATCAATGCGTAGAGGACTTCGTGCTCAGAGAGAGAGAGAGAGAGAGAGAGAGAGAGAGAGAGAGAGAGAGAGAGAGAGAGAGAGAGGAGAGAGAGAGAGAGAGAGAGAGAGAGAGAGAGAGAGAGAGCACGTCGTTTCAATACCACGCTAGAAAGGGGAAAGAGAGGGCTCTCCTTGGCTAGTTGGCAAGGGGGAAGGGAGGGCCTGCTTGTTGCATCCATTGTGGCTACAAGCATTTGTATCCACGTGAATGCAAGGTCTGCCTCTTTCATATAGTATATAGAATAGAGATACTTCTTGTGGGTGTAAGCATTCCCACATGCACATGGAGAGAGGTCGTTACTTCTCTATACCCAAAGGACATACACATGTTCAAAATTGTATCTCATAAGACAGCTTCAATGTCTAAAACACATTTATAAACTGTGTGTGTGTGTGTGTGTGTGTGTGCACGGGCGTGTGTGAGAGAATTTGTTTTCTTTCATCATCACGAGTTAATTCTCCCTGTCAACTTATAATTGGATATGAAAAATGCCCATCATTATGGTCTTGATTCATATGACCATTGCCACCTTGGCAACAATAATCTTCCAACCTACCATGAATGCATGAACTATTGACTATTCTACTTAGCAAGTCCATTTGTAAACATTGGTTGATGTCATTAGGGCATGATTGTTGATGTTAAATACACACCTACAACTTGCACACTTGACAATAGTAGGGACATACACGAAACACAAAATATGGTGATGGACGGAAATGACATGCCAAATGGGGTGGCCTCTACACCACACATAGCCTAAACATCCCCAAGCATCATCTCAAGGTAGGAGTAATCCTATAGGTAGAGAGGGGCACCACCTAGCATAAGTGCGGCTAGGACGCAGACATACATGACCTAGGGTAGAAAAAGTGAAATGCCCTCTAGGTAACCAAAATAAAATGGTGATACAGCAAACATCCACATGTAGAAAATGCCTAGTCAACAGTCAGGAGTGTGTGTACAAGGGAGGCATGTGACAAGGTTGGAATGGAGCATATTGAGTGATTGGAGAGGTTGCACGTGATGGAGCACAAACAGGTTGATATACAAGAGACGGAACATCACGCGAATATGGGAAAACAAAAGTAAGGAGAACAGAGAATGGACCCCAAAGATCAAGACAACATTGCACCCGTTTATTGGCGATGATGATACTTACAAATGGTGGTCTTGACGGTTACAAACCTGACTCTTGGCACTAGGGATGCATGATGGAATGCAAGCGCCATATGGTGCATGGTGGAGTTGAAGATAGTGGGAAGGTTAGTTGAGGGAAAAGATCGAGACGATGCAGCCACCGACTAGGTCAATCACCAACATCAAGAGCGGCCCAAGGTAGCATGGTGTGGATGCATTCAATCCTAGTGTGCTCATGTTGCCTTGTGAGGAAATGGTGACTGCCTTATGTGCATGGAGTGGTCGTGATTAGTAATTCAACCATGGTGTGGTGGATACTGGGGAAAATGGTGACGTTTCCAATGCTAAAATGCCCAAGCTTGCAACTCAACATGATGCCATGAACTCTCTAGCTTGGGGTGCATTATATGCTTAGTGGTGCTTAAAATGTAGAGTGCATGGAGCTAGTGCGTTCCTCCTTCACTTGTGTCTCCCACTTTGTGCTTAGCGGAGGCCTCTTTATATAGGCTTGAGAGTTGGTCCTTGCTAATATAAACTGGTCGTTGTAGAAGGTCTAGATGTCTCTCTAGTAAGAGAGATAGAGAGAGAGAGAAGGTAGAGATAGAGAGAAAGGAAAGAGTGGGATGGGGAGAGTTTTTTTTTACAATCCATTCACCACTGGCTAGGTTATTAGGGAGGAGTGGAGTTCAGGGAATGTACAAGGGTTTTATTGATGGTTCGGATGGTCGGTGTGAGGTTTAAGACTGCCAGAATTGGTAGTTGCTGCGGGAAGCCGAGATGCTACGTGTTACTTCTTCTCGGTGCCAGCTGGGGCACGCCTTCGACGCCACTCCTTATTTTGGTGTTGGCGGCGCGTGAGCTGGCCGTCTTTGTTCTCTTTGGCGTCGATGTTGATTATTCTCTTTTTTATTTTTGGTGTGTGCGTATATGTGTGCGCATGTATGTGTTTATATATGTGCGTGCGCATAGGCGTGTGTGCTTGTGGATACATGTAATTGTGTGTGCGAGAGTGTTTTTATCAAAAGCGTTGTAAGTGTGTGTACTATTTGTATGGGTGTCTATAATCGAGTGCATAAATGCGTGTCAAATGTGTGTGTGTATGGCTTGAGTTGTGTGTGCCGTGTCGAGCAGGTGTGTGTAGGTGTGAATGAGTGTGCGTGGGAACAAGAGAGAGGGGGGAAAGAAAGTAATTACTTATATATATATATATTGAGACGGCCAGGGGCGGGCAACAAGAAGAGTGGCCTCTAAGCACCCTTCTAGGCTCCCGTGCTGCTCAATTGGGTTGGGGTTGGAAAAAACAACAAACACACACACAAACCCGCAACCTAACCCTACACAAATTTGGGGCACCACCTAGTTTTGGATGCGAACTAGGATGCATAAAGAGAGAGAGAGAGAGAGAGAGAGAGAGAGAGAGAGAGAGAGAGAGAGAGAGAGAGAGAGAGAGATAGAGAGAGAGAGAGAGCTCGGGTTGCTTTGGAATGTATCGGCAATGATCAAGCGAACACAATTATATATGCAAGAAAGAGAGAAGGGGGAGGGGGTGCTTGTTGCATTAATACCTTCTTACAAATCTCATGACCAATCAAAGTGAGATTAGTATTTGTTCAACATAGCTTGAGTAAATTACACCACAACACATCACAAGAAGATCCACCCCAATAACTGTCTTAAGGCCAGGGGAGTCCTCTCCACCCTGTCGCCCTCTTACAGTATGTGGGATTTATGGCTAAATTGATGACAGCACCCAAAGACGAGCTATCAAGAACTTAAATAAAACACCAAGACACTTACACATCATTGTTGTCCATGACTTCACGTTGGAAGAGAGACAAAGTATCTATGCTTAGTCCAAATCCACCCTCCTTGATTCAGCAAATGTTGGGCTTACACTAGTAGGTGAAATGATAGATTTCCTACTCTCAATTGAATGATCACTCTCTCTTACAATGGCATAGAGCTCCCTTGCTAATCACCCTTAATACAACACATGCATATGCATAAGCGAATGAGCTTCCACTCAAGAGGTTGAGCTTGGCTTCTCAAGCTATAGCATAGTGCTCTTGCTTATGGCTCCCCCTTTGTGCTAGCTACAACCTCCTTCTATAGCAATTTTGAGGGCTAGGGTTACTCCTCTAACCATGGTTGGGTTAGATTTTTAGCACTTATCTAATTTCATTTGCTTGGAATTATCAAGAAGTTGGTGGGGATAGATGAAGAAAAGAGAGAGGAGAGAAGTGGAGATGATAGGACTTTTCATAGTAGGTTAGTGTTAGTAAATTAGTAGATTTAGTAATTTTATTGATTTACAAATGGAATTGGATATTTGCAATGGGAGTATCCATGTAGGATACAAATAAGGAAGAAAAAACTCTTAATAGGTAAGAAAATACAGATTTCTTACAATGTTGATGCTCCAAGTGTCTTGAGTAGAGTCAATTTTCAAGCTTGTTGATGGTCCACTAGCTTTGATAGTACGTTTTTTCTCCACTCTTGACCTTACTTGGGAGCCAACGTAATTGAATATGAGTAATCAATCACCATGATGCTGTATTTCAAGAGAAGAGGCTGAATTTTGTGGTTTTTTTTTATAGATATGGGTAATATAGAGGAGGAAAAATGAGACTAGGTGGTCAATTTTTGAATGGAAGTGTGTCTAGAAGACATGAGTTCACCATGGTTTCTCTTATTCTTCAAGTTTGAGAAGAAGGTGAGTAGGGTGCAGAGAGGAGTGGTGACAGAGGTGGGGATGATGAGTGGAGAAGTGTGTGTGAAAGAGGAAAATGATAAAGTGGAAGACGGAGTATGGCTGCATGGCATGGGAAAACTGGGGTCCACCAATAAAATCATAGCTCACAGCTTGTACCTCAAAAAAATATGAACAAATTTGAGGCGAAAGTTCAGCCCACGAGGTACAGCTTTTGTTTGTATCACCTTTTCAAATTCAGAGAGCAAGTGACCTTTAAAAATTCAGCAAAACCGACTGTCTTTTCCCACTACACAGTCCTTGTGGGGTCCTTCTTTGGATGATTCTTTTGAATGCGTCCAAGAGTGAGCCCTCCATAGTGCATACATGCATGCATGCCACATACCGTTGACCTTATTTGGTAGGTCTATGATTGAAGATATTGTTGAGATCATGATATAAATAAATAGTACAACTAAGAAAATCAATTATTGAGGGGTCTAAAAAAATATGTACATGTCAAATATAAATAATATAGGTGGAAAAAATATAAAGGGTTCAAAATAAATGTCTCTCATTATAAGTCTACCATAAAAAGATGAATAGTTTTGGTGTTCTAATTTATGAGAGTAATAGAGAATAGATGTAGGAAGGAAAAAATCACAATAGTCAAAAAATATACACATAAATAAAACTAGTTTTTTATATTTTTGTTGGGATGGAGTTACACCAAAAATAAGAGAAGCTTGCATGAAATTATTTCTTTATGGAATAAAGAGTATGCAAAATGGTCAGAAAAATTGTGGTAATGTGAGTCAATGTACATAGCATAAATAACACAGAACTAGGTAGAAATATTAAAATAAATACCAAAATAATTATGAAAAATCCTTATATTTAGGCCCTATATACAATGAAATATTTGCACACAAAGAGGCCATAATATACCTTTTTTTGAATTATTATTTTTACTTTTTTGGCTCAACTAGCCCGGTGACTAGCTAATTGAGGGTTTTTAAGAAAATATGAGGAAAGTCCCCTAACTCACACATGCCTATGTACAGTGAAATGGTAGGGATAGCCATAGTGTTTGGGTGATTTTGGTAGGGTGAGGTAGCTTACTATGAAAATTTGGATAGCCAAAAAACGGCTATCATTAGCCCTTCCCCTGGATGATGGTATATTCATATACTATCATAGAGCATCTTTTTCAAAGAGAGTGCTTCAGAGACCTTGACGAGATCTTCATTGTTTGGCCCCTTGGAATTTTGGCTCGAGTTACACTCATGCTTCATGGAACAATACTGACATGAGATAGTTGCCATTTGATAGATGTTTGGTAGATCCTTTGGTAGAAGGTGACTCAAATAGGGCTTCAAGCGATAACCATTTACCTTCCTAGAGTGCTCTTTCCCATTCAAGTCCATAAGTTGATAGTAACTTGAATTGAAAGGCTTCTTAACTATGTATGGCCCCTGCCATCTAGTTTCAAATTTGACATCAAAACGATTATCGAGTCGATTGTCATACCTTAGCACAAGATCTCCTTCGTTGATGCCTTTGTCCTTTAGTTTCTTGTCAAGCTTCTCCTTCACCTATGTAAATTTCCTCTTGTAGCACTTGTATGCTGCTTCTCTTTTCCACTCAAGCTTAGCTAAGGTAAGAATTCGATCCATCCATGCTTCTTGATCATTTTGTGCTTCTTTGCCATGAAGTCGCATTGTTGGAATGTTGAGCTCAATTGGTTGTAAAGCTTCTTGACCATAGACCAAGTGAAATGGTGTGAACTCTGTGGCTTCCCTATATGTGGTTCGATATGCCCACAAGGCACCATACAAGAAGTCATCCGACAGCTTTGTCTTGTTTTTCACCATCTTTCTAATGATGCCTGCAATGACACCATTAGCTTTTTCTACCAAACCATTTGACTGGGGATAGTAGGGTGTACTGTGACGACGTAGAATGTGAAGTTCTTCACAGACTTCTGTGAGCAAGCCCTTTCTAAACCCTGGACCCCATTATCAGAAACAATCTCCAAAGGTGTGCCAAATCTACAACAATTGTGAGTGTAGACGAATTTTCTCACTGTCCTCTCATTTACCTTTGCCACACTTTGTGCTTCCACTCACCTAGTCATATAGTCTACAGCCACTAGAATGTACAGTTTACTTTTTTTGCCCTACGCAGAGGACCCATAGCATCAATGCCCCACTTTTCAAAGGGTCCATTTGCAAGTACCATTTTCCTTGGACCATAAACCAATCTTCTATTCCCATTTTCCTGACAATTGTGAAAAGTTTTACACCAATGTTGGACATCCACATGCAGACTTGGCCAAACATACCCCGCAAGAAAAATCTTCTTCACAGTTAACTTTTGGGAAAAATGACCACCACATGCCTCTTCATGCAAACCTTTTGGAATAGCTGAAATTTCCTCGATAGTTGGTACTCTTTGGCACACTTGATTCTTCCCTCTTTGATAGAGGGATCCTTCTAGGAAGAGATACACTCTTGCCTTCTTCATGAGTCTCCTCTTCTGAGCCTTTGTGAAGTCTTGTGGAAACTCACCCTCCAAAATGTAGCCAATAATGGGAGTCAATGACTCCAATCCCAGGTATCTTGGTTGCTTGACAGTTGCTGCCACCATGATGACCTGCATTTCTTTCTCAACACATGTAACTGCTTGTTGTGCAAGTAAATCGGCATCTTCATTTTGTTTCCTAGGAATATGATATAGTTGCACTTCTTCAAACTGATTAAACAATCTACGAATGGCATGAACTTTTTTACTTAGGCTTTCATTCTTGCATGCCCAAATGTCTAAAATCTGCTTCACAATTAGAAGTGCATCCCTTTTACCATGAGACGTTGTATACCTTGGCCAATGCATATCTTTAAACCATGAAGTAGTGTGTCGTATTGTGCTTCATTGTTGCTAGTTGAACCTAGTAGATTGACCTTCTCTTTCATGACCACCTCTCCACTTGAATTGAGCAACACTATCCCTCCCCATGCTTTTCCTGTGACTCGTCGAAAAGCTCCATTAAAGAACAAGGTAAAAGCATTAGGAATATTTTTAGGTGGTGGCAATGGTAGGGTTTTTATTTCAGGCACCTTAATCTCCTTCTCATGTACCCTATAAGTAAGGATCCCTGCCAATTGTGCATGCACACTATCTTCTACCTTGAAAGAGTATTGGAACTCTTGCAACTCCATAGTCCACTTTGAGATCCTAGTACTAAGATTCATTTGAGATGACACCCAAGAGAACAAATTTTATGCACTCAGAATTACAAAAGGTTTTGGTAGCAGGTAGGATCTAAAATTTCTCACCGCAAACATGAGAGAAAGCATCATGAGTTCTACTTCTATGTAGCCTCTATCCAAGGCATTCATGACCCTACTAGCAAAGTAGATGGGTCGCATCCTAGTACTGTGGGGATCTTGTTGTAGCAACACAGTACCAATTTTTCCCTTCCAACACTACAGCTAACAAAGAATGTGTACTCCCAACAAGGAGGCATGAGTGTTGGTAGCTCTGACAAAATGACTTTAATGTTACAAAAGTACTTGTTGTGTCAACTTTTGCAAAGGATGAAGCAACTCCGAAGCTAAGTGAATAAAGTGTGACATATACTTCACCTTTTGAATGAATGAGATGACCTCTTTGAGATTCTTGGGTGATGGGAGCTCAATAAGAGCCTTTGCCTTTGAAGGATCCACCTCAATGCCTTTATAGGAAACCTTGTGACCAAGAAAGATCACTTCATCCTCACCTATGTGACACTTGTCGGGGTTGAGTTGACCTCCCATGTCGCAGATCTTCTTTAAACCTTCTTCTTCCCATTGTAGATGCAATGATTTTGAGCTATAAATGTAAAAATCATCAATAAAAACCCTAATGAACTTTCCAAAGAATGCTTAAACACCATGTTCATGAAGCGTTGGAAAGTTGCAGGAGCATTGATCAAGCCAAATGGCATGACTCTAAAAGCATAACAACCCAACAAGGAGTGATGAAGGTTGTTTTCAACTAATCTTCCAATGCGATACCTATTTGAAAGTAACCCGAGTAGCCATCACACACAGTGTACTTCTCATGACTAGCTAACTCATTTAGTATCTCATCCTGAAATGGGAGGGGAAAGTGATCTCTTTTTGTTGCCTCATTGAGTGGTCGGTAATCCACACACACCCTCCACTTGCCGTTTTTCTTAGGAGTGACAACAACGGGAGAGACCTACTCTGAATTCTCCACTAGATAAATGAAACCTGCTGCTAGAAGCTTTCTTACCTCCTTGAGTAAAGCCTGCTCCTTGATGATTCCTAGTCTTCATAGCTTTTCAGCCTTAGGTGTGGCCTCTAGCTTCAACTCAATTTTGTGTTGAACAACATCTACTCCAGGCACATCAGTGTAGTCTTTAGCAAAAAGCCTAGGAAATTTTCTTAACACACCTTTGAACTCCTCTCTTTCATCCTTTGTAAGTGTTGTAGACAACATACCTTCTAACATTCCTTCATCTTGCACATTTTGGTTCTCTTGAGTACCTACCTCTTCCAAACCTAGGCAAGAGGTCTCTTGGTTGTTTGTCTTAAACCCTACCCCCATGACTTTGATGAAAGACTCCTCTTTAGTAATGTTGCCGCTACTTTCTTCTTCTGAAGTGCTATCTGTCCAGCCTTCCTCCGTCTCACTTTGTGATGATTCTTCATGGAGCTCCTCTTGGCGTTGCTCCTTCATGTCAAAGAAAACCTTCTTATGATTTTCATTCGTACAAATTAGCTTTCCACTCTCCCAATCCTGCAAAGCTTGGATTTTCATTAGCCATGGTCTTCCTAGAATAAATGGGTAGCCATTTCCTTTGGTAGACATGACAAGACATAAAATATTGCCTTCTTAATGCCAAAGACCTCCACAAAAACATTTTTACAAATGCCTGCGCACCTAGCCTTGCTATTGTTTGCCATCTTGACTTTAATTTCAGGTGTCTCATGGATGTGCATGTTTAGTCTTTGCATGAGTCCCTCTGTCATGATGCAAATTTGTGCACCCCCATCCACTAGACCTTTCCTAACGAATCTTCCTTTGATGTAACAATCTAGAACAGGTGTAATATCCTCATTCATTTCAGCATGTGTAATTTTTACAATAGGCACACTCTCTTTTACCTTTCTCCTAGTGCTAACTGCCTTTGTTAAATCCCTCCTAACTTGTGGGTATAATGCAAGAAACTGAGGCCATGAGATATCAGGACCCTTACCTCGCATGTCTTCCAACAGGTTGTATGGAGCCATACCATGTCCAAGAGGGTTGTCTTGGAGATTGATACGACGTCGAGTCCTCTTAGCTTCCTTCGTCTCCTTCGCCTTCTTGCCTTGTCCATGGTCACTCTGTGATGTGACACCTTCTTTATCTTTACCTTTCCTCGGCCACGCTTAATGCCATTTGCTTCCATGTCAAACTCATTTGAATTTGTCACCTTTATCACATGCACATTTGGATCTGCCAAAGGTGGAACTCCTTCTACCCCTTGTGGAGGTGATCTTGGTCCATTTGGTCTTTGTAGAAGCCTTGCTTGTTGACCAGTTCCTTCACCTGCATTCATCACTGGGTAATTCAAGTTAGGTCTCCCTGGCTCCCCACGGGGCCAAGGACAATTATACATCCCATGTCCAGACTCACCGCAATTCCAACATTGTAAGATTCTCGTAGGTCATGAATATCGCTGTTTCAGACTTCTTTGCTTTTCCTTTGGACCTACAGCTTGTGCAAGGTGAATTGACAGGCTGCTTAGAGATTCATTTAACTTCTCAATCACTTTCGCCGTTACCTCAGGGAGCTCCCTAGATTTTGATGCTTGTGACTTACCTTTGGGTCTAAGACCTTCTATTGGAACCTCCCCCCTTAAGCACTTGAGTTTCCTATATTTCTCAGGAGCCCTAGTTTCTGTTGCATCAAAGGTAGCAGGTGCACCCGCGTCGACTTTTACCTTAAGGTCAGGAAAGAGTCCGGCTATGAACCTCTCCTTCTTTATGAAATCTGCACCATCACCAGGGTTAGCAACATTTCTCACCCATACAGCCCAAAGACGTAGAAACTCTTGCTTGTACAAGTAGTAGTCATCTAAGTCTTTTTGCTCATGAGAAACAATGTCTTGCCATAGTTTTTGACTGTTTTGGGGATCAAAGAAGTATTTCTTGAAATGATTCAAAACTTTTGCGTAATTCCCCTTAACTTTCTCACGCAAAGAGTCAAACCAAGTGCTAGCATCTTTCCTAAGGACCACCTCAAACTTTTCTACACGTTCTTGATCAGTTACTATTCTCTTGATACGGCAAGACATCTTGAAATTCGCTAAAAATATTCTACATCCTCTCTAGCTCTCCAAGGAAAAGAGGATATCCCGACATTTGGCGTTGGGTCTCCATTGAATTGATTTCAAAGTGATGCACGTTTTTGTTTTTTCTTTCTTTAACACTAGGTTGGTAATGGGATACTTTTATGTCCTGTTAAGTGACCATTTCCTTGAATTATGTCAAGAGTTTCAAAATGGATTTTGAGGTGCTATCTGTCTAGAAAGTTATCTCATGAGCTGAAAAAAACTCGACATTTTTTTGTAATATCAATTCCATCTTTAACCTTGTCCCTGCACAACATTTCACAACCTAAACTGTGTGAAAAAACAGGTCCTATTTTTGGCTTTTTGCAACTAACCACTCTAGAATTCATGTTTGTGAGGTCTATAATGCTAGAAAACTATCTTTAGTAGTCCTCAACATGTCCTGATGCTTCTAGGGAGAAATAAATGTTAAAGTTGTAAGTTATGACCAAATTACAAAAATTGTCAAATCCTGTTTTTTAGCCAATTTTAGCTCTTCTATGATTTTTTTGGTGGCTTTCATGATATCCAAATGCAATTTTGAATTTCTATATCGCATATTGTAACATAAAGCTAATATTCCTTGAGTTTTGGGGCACCTAATACCCTATTTTGCATAGTAGACAACAATGGTTGATTTTTTCAATTATAGAAGAAAACGAAACATTCTAGTATATCAAGTATAACTTTTTCAATATTGTTATTTTCTTGTGACAACTACATGCATTTTGTAGGTAGTAACCATATCTAGTCATAAGGATCAAATTTGGCTAGATATTGAATAGTTTCTATGGGATTCTACAACTCATAATGTTGAACCCAGTTTTTTCATGTTTGCTGTATTTAGTACTTCATCTTTGTCCCCAAGATTCCCCTTGGTAAGAGATGTATTGTTCTTTTGACATATCCATGGCTCCTTATGAACCTAAAGGACAATAGGGAACTAATAAAACATGATATATTATTTGTATTGAGCGTGGCTATAGAAACTTTGATGATAGGTTTGCAGAATGATAAAAATTCAAACTTTTTTGTACCTATTTCTTTTTGGCAAAACCAAAAAATAGTGAGTGAGAACAATCATATGTTCTAATCACCAACCCATTGAAGTTAACTAGGGAATTTATCTCAAGTCCTACAAAAATCAATCTTATTTTTTGCAGGGGTTGGTGACTAGAACATAAGATTGCTGGTCACTCACTATTTTTTTGTGTTGCCAAAAGAAATAGGTACAAAAAAGTTGAATTTTTACATTCTGCAAACCTATCATCAAAGTTTCTATAGCCACGCTCAATACAAATAATATATACATGTTTTATTAGTTCCCTATTGTCCTTTAGGTTCATAAGGAGCCATGGATCATGTCAAAAGAACCATACATCTCTTACCAAGGGGAATCTTGGGACAAAGATGAAGTACTAATACAGCAAACATGAAAAAACTGGTTCAACATTATGAGTTGGTAGAAACCCATAAAACTATTCAATATCTATCCAAATTTGATCCTTAATGACTAAATGGTTTACTACCTACAAAATGCATGTATTGTCACAAGAAAATAACAATATTGAAAAATTATACTTGATATACTAGAATGTTTCGTTTTCTTCTATAATTGAAAAAATCAACCATTGTTGCTACTATGCAAAATAGGGTATTAGGTGCCCCAAAACTCAAGGAATATTAGCTTTATGTTACAATATGCGATATAGAAATTCAAAATTGCATTTGGATATCATGAAAGCCACAAAAAATCATAGAAGAGCTAAAATGGCTAACAAACAGGATTTGACAATTTTGTAAATTTGGTCATAACTTACAACTTAAACATTTATTTCTCCCTAGAAGCATCAGGACATGTTGAGGACTTCGAAAGATAGTTTTTCTAGCATTAAGACCTCACAAACATGAATTCTAGAGTGGTATAGTTTGCAAAAAGCCAAAAATAGGACCTGTTTTTTCACACAGTTTAGGTGTGAAATTGTGCAAGGGACAAGGTTAAAGATGGAATTGATATTTACAAAAAAATGTCGCGTTTTTTTCAGCTCATGAATAACTATCTTAGACAGATAGCACCTCAAAATCCATTTTGAAACTCTTTGACATAATCAAGGAAATGGTCACTTAACAGGACAAAAATATCCATTACCAACCTAGTGTTTAAAGAAAGAAAAAACAAAAACTGCATCACTTTGAAATCAATTCAAATGGAGACCCAACGCCAATGTCGGGATATCCTCTTTTCCTTGGAGAGCCTAGAGAGGATGGTAGAATTATTTTTAGCGAATTTCAAGATGTCTTGCCGTATCAAGAGAATAGTAACTGATCAAGAACGTGTAGAAAAAGTTGAGGTGTCCTTAGGAAAGATGCTAGCACTGGTTTGACTCTTTGCCTGAGAAAAGTTAAGGGGAATTACGCAAAGTTTTGAATCATTTCAAGAAATACTTCTTTGATCCCCAAAACAGTCAAAAACTATGGCAAGACATTGTTTCTCATGAGCAAAAAGACTTAGATGACTACTACTTGTACAAGCAAGAGTTTCTACGTCTTTGGGCTGTATGGATGAGAAATGTTGCTAACCCTGGTGATGGTGCAGATTTCATAAAGAAGGAGAGGTTCATAGCCGGACTCTTTCCTGACCTTAAGGTAAAAGTCGACGCGGGTGCACCTGCTACCTTTGATGCAACAGAAACTAGGGCTCCTGAGAAATATAGGAAACTCAAGTGCTTAAGGGGGGAGGTTCCAATAGAAGGTCTTAGACCCAAAGGTAAGTCACAAGCATCAAATCTAGGGAGCTCCCTGAGGTAACGGCGAAAGTGATTGAGAAGTTAAATGAATCTTTAAGCAGCCTGTCAATTCACCTTGCACAAGCTGTAGGTCCAAAGGGACAAGCAAAGAAGTCTGAAGAGCGAGATCCACGACCCTACGAGAATCTTGCAATGTTGGAATTGCGGAGAGTCTGGACATGGGATGTATAATTGTCCTTGGCCCCTGGGAGCCAGGAGACCTAACTTGAATTACCCAGTGATGAATGCAGGTGAAGGAATGGTCAACAACCAAGGCTTCTACAAAGCCAAATGGACCAAGACCACCTCCACAAGGGTAGAAGGAGTTCCACCTTTGGCAGATCCAAATGTGCATGTGATAAGGTGACAAATTCAAATGAGTTTGACATGGAAGCAAATGGCATTAAGCGTGGCCGAGGAAAAGGTAAAGATAAAGAAGGTGTCACATCACAGAGTGACCATGGACAAGGCAAGAAGGCGAAGGAGACGAAGGAAGCTAAGAGGACTCGACGTCGTATCAATCTCCAAGACAACCCTCTTGGACATGGTATGGCTCCATACAACCTGTTGGAAGACATGCGAGGTAAGGGTCCTGATATCTCATGGCTCAGTTTCTTGCATTATACCCACAAGTTAGGAGGGATTTAACAAAGGCAGTTAGCACTAGGAGAAAGGTAAAAGAGAGTGTGCCTGTGTAAAATTGCACATGCTGAAATGAATGAGGATATTACACCTGTTCTAGATTGTTACATCAAAGGAAGATTCGTTAGGAAAGGTCTAGTGGATGGGGGTGCACAAATTTGCATCATGACAGAGGGACTCATGCAAAACTAAACATGCACATCCATGAGACACCTGAAATTAAAGTCAAGATGGCAAACAATAGCAAGGCTAGGTGCGCAGGCATTTGTAAAAATGTTTTTGTGGAGGTCTTGGCATTAAGAAGGCAATATTTCTATGTCATGTCTACCAAAGGAATGGTTACCCATTTATTCTAGGAAGACCATGGCTAATGAAAATCCGAGCTTTGCAGGATTGGGAGAGTGAAAGCTAATTTTACGAATGAAAATCATAAGAAGGTTTCTTTGACATGAAGGAGCAACGCCAAGAGGAGCTCCATGAAGAATCATCACAAAGTGAGACGGAGGAAGCTGACAGATAGCACTTCAGAAGAAGAAAGTAGCGGCAACATTACTAAAGAGGAGTCTTCCATCAAAGTCATGGGGTAGGGTTAAGACAAACAACCAAGAGACCTCTTGCCTAGGTTTGGAAGAGGTAGGTACTCAAGAGAACCAAATGTGCAAGATGAAGGAATGTTAGAAGGTATGTTGTCTACAACACTTACAAAGGATGAAAGAGAGGAGTTCAAAGGTGTGTTAAGAATTTCCTAGCTTTTTGCTAAAGACTACACTGATGTGCCTGGAGTAGATGTTGTTCAACACAAATTGAGTTGAAGCTAGAGGCCACACCTAAGGCTCAAAAGCTATGAAGGCTAGGAAGTCATCAAGGAGCAGGCTTTACTCAAGGAGGTAAGAAAGCTTCTAGCAGCAGGTTTCATTTATCCAGTGGAGAATTCAGAGTGGGTCTCTCCCGTTGTTGTCACTCCTAAGAAAAACGGCAAGTGGAGGTGGTGTGTGATTACCGACCACTCAATGAGGCAACAAAAAGAGATCACTTTCCCCTCCCATTTCAGGATGAGATACTAAATGAGGTAGCTAGTCATGAGAAGTACACTGTGTGTGATGGCTACTCAGGTTACTTTCAAATAGGTATCGCATTGGAAGATCAATTGAAAACAACCTTCATCACTCCTTGGGGTTGTTATGCTTTTAGAGTCATGCCATTTGGCTTGATCAATGCTCCTGCAACTTTCCAACGCTTCATGAACATGGTGTTTAAGCATTCTTTGGAAAGTCAATTAGGGTTTTATTGATGATTTTTACATTTATAGCTCAAAATCATTGCATCTACAATGGGAAGAAGAAGGTTTAAAGAAGCTCTGCGACATGGGAGGTCAACTCAACCCCGACAAGTGTCACATAGGTGAGGATGAAGTGATCTTTCTTGGTCACAAGGTTTCCTATAAAGGCATTGAGGTGGATCCTTCAAAGGCAAAGGCTCTTATTGAGCTCCCATCACCCAAGAATCTCAAAGAGGTCATCTCATTCATTCAAAAGGTGAAGTATATGTCACGCTTTATTCACTTAGCTTCGGAGTTGCTTCATCCTTTGCAAAAGTTGAACACAACAAGTACTTTTGTAACATTAAAGTCATTTTGTCAGAGCTACCAACACTCATGCCTCCTTGTTGGGAGTACACATTCTTTGTTAGCTCTAGTGTTGGAAGGGAAAAAATTGGTACTGTGTTGCTACAACAAGATCCCCACAGTACTAGGATGCGACCCATCTACTTTGCTAGTAGGGTCATGAATGCTTTGGATAGAGGCTACATAGAAGTAGAACTCATGATGTTTCTCTCATGTTTGCGGTGAGAAATTTTAGATCCTACCTGCTACCAAAACCTTTTGTAATTCTCACTGCAAAAATTTTGTTCCTGGGTGTCATCTCAAATGAATCTTAGTACTAGGATCTCAAAGTGGACTATGGAGTTGCAAGAGTTCCAATACTCTTTCAAGGTAGAAGATAGTGTGCATGCACAATTGGCAGGGATCCTTACTTATAGGTACATGAGAAGGAGATTAAGGTGCCTGAAATAAAAACCCTACCATTGCCACCACCTAAAAATATTCCTAATGCTTTTACCTTGTTCTTTAATGGAGCTTTCGACGAGTCACAGGAAAAGCATGGGGAGGGATAGTGTTGCTCAACCCAAGTGGAGAGGTGGTCATGAAAGAGAAGGTCAATCTACCAGGTTCAACTAGCAACAATGAAGCACAATACGACACACTACTTCATGGTTTAAAGATATGCATTGGCCAAGGTACAACGTCTCATGGTAAAAGGGATGCACTTCTAATTGTGAAGCAGATTTAGACATTTGGGCATGCAAGAATGAAAGCCTAAGTAAAAAAGTTCATGCCATTCGTAGATTGTTTAATCAGTTTGAAGAAGTGCAACTATATCATATTCCTAGGAAACAAAATGAAGATGCCGATTTACTTGCACAACAAGCAGTTACATGTGTTGAGAAAGTGCAGGTCATCATGGTGGCAGCAACTGTCAAGCAACCAAGATACCTGGGATTGGAGTCATTGACTCCCATTATTGGCTACATTTTGGAGGGTGAGTTTCCACAAGACTTCACAAAGGCTCAGAAGAGGAGACTCATGAAGAAGGCAAGAGTGTATCTCTTCCTAGAAGGATCCCTCTATCAAAGAGGGAAGAATCAAGTGTGCAAAGAGTACCAACTATCGAGGAAATTTCAGCTATTCCAAAAGGTTGCATGAAGAGGCATGTGGTGGTCATTTTTCCCAAAAGTTAACTGTGAAGAAGATTTTTCTTGCGGGGTATGTTTGGCCAAGTCTGCATGTGGATGTCCAACATTGGTGTAAAACTTTCACAATTGTCAGGAAAATGGGAATAGAAGATTGGTTTATGGTCAAGGAAAATGGTAACTTGCAAATGGACCCTTTGAAAAGTGGGGCATTGATGCTATGGGTCCTCTGCGTAGGACAAAAAAAGGTAAACTGTACATTCTAGTGGCTGTAGACTATATGACTAGGTAGTGGAAGCACAAAGTGTGGCAAAGGTAAATGAGAGGACAGTGAGAAAATTCGTCTACACTCACATTGTTGTAGATTTGGCACACCTTTGGAGATTGTTTCTGATAATGGGTCCAGGGTTTAGAAAGGGCTTGCTCACAGAAGTCTGTGAAGAACTTCACATTCTACGTCGTCACAGTACACCCTACTATCCCCAGTCAAATGGTTTGGTAGAAAAAGCTAATGGTGTCATTGCAGGCATCATTAGAAAGATGGTGAAAAACAAGACAAAGCTGTCGGATGACTTCTTGGTATGGTGCCTTGTGGGCATATCGAACCACATATAGGAAGCCACAGAGTTCACACCATTTCACTTGGTCTATGGTCAAGAAGCTTTACAACCAATTGAGCTCAACATTCCAACAATGCGACTTCATGGCAAAGAAGCACAAATGATCAAGAAGCATGGATGGATCGAATTCTTACCTTAGCTAAGCTTGAGTGGAAAAGAGAAGCAGCATACAAGTGCTACAAGAGGAAATTTACATAGGTGAAGGAGAAGCTTGACAAGAAACTAAAGGACAAAGGCATCAACGAAGGAGATCTTGTGCTAAGGTATGACAATCGACTCGATAATCGTTTTTGATGTCAAATTTGAAACTAGATGGCAGGGGCCATACATAGTTAAGAAGCCTTTCAATTCAAGTTACTATCAACTTATGGACTTGAATGGGAAAGAGCACTCTAAGAAAGGAATAAATGGTTATCGCTTGAAGCCTATTTGAGTCACCTTCTACCAAAGGATCTACCAACATCTATCAAATGGCAACTATCTCATGTCAGTATTGTTCCATGAAGCATGAGTGTAACTCGAGCCAAAATTCCAAGGGCCAAACAATGAAGACTCGTCAAGTCTCTGAAGCACTCTCTTTGAAAAAGATGCTCTATGATAGTATATGAATAAACCATCATCCAGGGAAGGGCTAATGAATAGCCGTTTTTTGGCTATCCAAATTTTCATAGTAAGCTACCTCACCCTACCAAATCACCCAAACACTATGGCTATCCCTACCATTTCACTGTACATAGGCATGTGTGAGTTAGGGACTTTCCTCATATTTTCTTAAAAACCCTCAATTAGCTAGTCACCGGGCTAGTTGAGCCAAAAAAGTAAAAATAATAATTCAAAAAAAGGTATATTATGGCCTCTTTTGTGTGCAAATATTTCATTGTATATAGGGCCTAAATATAAGGATTTTTCATATTATTTTGGTATTTATTTAATATTTCTACCTAGTTCTGTGTTATTTATGCTATGTACATTGACTCACATTACCACAATTTTTCTGACCATTTTGCATACTCTTTATTCCATAAAGAAATAATTTCATGCAAGCTTCTCTTATTTTTGGTGTAACTCCATCCCAACAAAAATAAAAAAACCTAGTTTTATTTATGTGTATATTTTTTTGACTATTTTGATTTTTTCCTTCCTACATCTATTCTCAATTACTCTCATAAATTAGAACACCAAAAACTATTCATCTTTTTATGGTAGACTTATAATGAGAGACATTTATTTTGAACCCTTTATATTTTTTTCCACCTATATTATTTATATTTGACATGTACATATTTTTTAGACCCCTCAATAATTGATTTTCTTAGTTGTACTATTTATTTATATCATGATCTCAACAATATCTTCAATCTATAGACCTACCAAATAAGGTCAACGGTATGGTGGCATGCATGCATGTATGCACTATGGAGGGCTCACTCTTGGACGCATTCAAAAGAATCATCCAAAGAAGGACCCCACAAGGACTGTGTAGTGGAAAAACAGTCGGTTTTGCTGAATTTTTAAAGGTCACTTGCTCTCGAATTTGAAAAGGTGATACAAACAAAAGCTGTACCTCGTGGGCTGAACTTTCGCCTCAAATTTGTTCATATTTTTTTGAGGTACAAGCTGTGAGCTATGATTTTTATTGGTGGACCCCATTTTCCCATGCCATGCAGCCACACCCGTCTTCCACTTTATCATTTTCCTCTTTCACACACACTTCTCCACTCATCATCCCCACCCTCTGTCACCACTCCTCTCTGCACCCTACTCACCTTCTTCTCAAACTTGAAGAATAAGAGAAACCATGTGAACTCATGTCTTCTAGACACACTTCCATTCAAAAATTGACCACCTAGTCTCATTTTTCCTCCTCTATATTACCCATATCTATAAAAAAAAACCACAAAATTCAGCCTCTTCTCTTGAAATACAGCATCATGGTGATTGATTACTCATATTCAATTACTTGGCTCCCAAGTAAGGTCAAGAGTGGAGAAAAAACGTACTATCAAAGCTAGTGGACCATCAACAAGCTTGAAAATTGACTCTACTCAAGACACTTGGAGCATCAACATTGTAAGAAATCTGTATTTTCTTACCTATTAAGAGTTTTTTCTTCCTATTTGTATCCTACATGGATACTCCCATTGCAAATATCCAATTCCATTTGTAAATCAATAAAATTACTAAATCTACTAATTTACTAACACTAACCTACTATGAAAAGTCCTATCATCTCCACTTCTCTCCTCTCTCTTTTCTTCATCTATCCCACCAACTTCTTGATAATTCCAAGCAAATGAAATTATAAGTGCTAAAAATCTAACCCAACCATGGTTAGAGATGTAACCCTAGCCCTCAAAATTGCTATAAAAGGAGGTGTAGCTAGCACAAAGGGGGAGCCATAAGCAAGAGCACTATGCTATAGCTGAGAAGCCAAGCTCAACTCTTGAGTGAGAAGCTCATTCGCTTATGCATATGCATGTGTTGTATTAAGGGTGATTACAAGGAGCTCTATGCCATTGTAAGAGAGAGTGATCATTCAATTGAGAGTAGGAAATCTATCATTTCACCTACTAGTGTAAGCCCAACATTTGCTGAATCAAGGAGGGTGGATTTGGACTAAGCATAGATACTTTGTCTCTCTTCCAACGTGAAGTCATGGACAACAATGATGTGTAAGTGTCTTGGTGTTTTATTTAAGTTCTTGATAGCTCGTCTTTGGGTGCTGTCATCAATTTAGCCATAAATCCCACATACTGTAAGAGGGCGACAGGGTGGAGAGGACTCCCCTGGCCTTAAGACAGTTATTGGGGTGGATCTTCTTGTGATGTGTTGTGTGTAATTTACTCAAGCTATGTTGAACAAATACTAATCTCACTTTGATTGGTCATGAGATTTTAAGAAGGTATTAATGCAACAAGCACCCCCTCCCCCTTCTCTCTTTCTTGCATATATAATTGTGTTCGCTTGATCATTGCCGATACATTCCAAAGCAACCCGAGCTCTCTCTCTCTCTCTATCTCTCTCTCTCTCTCTCTCTCTCTCTCTCTCTCTCTCTCTCTCTCTCTCTCTCTCTCTCTCTCTCTTTATGCATCCTAGTTCGCATCCAAAACTAGGTGGTGCCCCAAATTTGTGTAGTTTAGGTTGCGGTTTGTGTGGTGTGTTTGTTGTTTTTCCAACCCCAACCCAATTGAGCAGCACGGAGCCTAGAAGGTGCTTAGAGGCCACTCTTCTTGTTGCCCGCCCCTGGCCGTCTCAATATATATATATATAAGTAATTACTTTTCTTTCCCCCCTCTCTCTTGTTCCCACGCACACTCATTCACACCTACACACACCTGCTCGACACGGCACACACAACTCAAGCCATACACACACACATTTGACACGCATTTATGCACTCTCGATTATAGAACACCCATACAAATAGTACACACACTTACAACGCTTTTGATAAAACACTCTCGCACACACAATTACATGTATCCACAAGCACACACGCCTATGCGCACGCACATATATAAACACATACATGCGCACACATATACGCACACACCAAAAAATAAAAAGAGATAATCAACATCGACGCCAAAGAGAACAAAGACGGCCAGCTCACGCGCCGCCAACACCAAAATAAGGAGTGCGTCGAAGGCGTGCCCCAGCTGGCACCGAGAAGAAGTAACACGTAGCATCTCGGCTTCCCGCAGCAACTACCAATTCTGGCAGTCTTAAACCTCACACCGACCATCCGAACCATCAATAAAACCCTTGTACATTCCCTGAACTCCACTCCTCCCTAATAACCTAGCCAGTGGTGAATGGATTGTAAAAAAACTCTCCCCATCCCACTCTTTCCTTTCTCTCTATCTCTACCTTCTCTCTCTCTCTATCTCTCTTACTAGAGAGACATCTAGACCTTCTACAACGACCATTTATATTAGCAAGGACCACTCTCAAGCCTATATAAAGGCCTCCGCTAGCACAAAGTGGGAGACACAAGTGAAGGAGGAACGCACTAGCTCCATGCACTCTACATTTTTAAGCACCACTAAGCATATAATGCACCCCAAGCTAGAGAGTTCATGGCATCATGTTGAGTTGCAAGCTTGGGCATTTTAGCATTGAAACGTCACCATTTCCCCAGTAACCACCACACATGGTTGAATTACTAATCACGACCACTCCATGCACATAAGGCAGTCACCATTTCCTCACAAGGCAACATGAGCACACTAGGATTGAATGCATCCACACCATGCTACCTTGGGCCGCTCTTGATGTTGGTGATTGACCTAGTCGGTGGCTGCATCGTCTCGATCTTTTCCCTCAACTAACCTTCCCACTATCTTCAACTCCACCATGCACCATATGGCGCTTGCATTCCATCATGCATCCCTAGTGCCAAGAGTCAGTTTTGTAACCGTCAAGACCACCATTTGTAAGTATCATCATCGCCAATAAACGGGTGCAATGTTGTCTTGATCTTTGGGTCCATTCTCTGTTCTCCTTACTTTTGTTTTCCCATATTCGCGTGATGTTCCGTCTCTTGTAATATCAACCTGTTTGTGCTCCATCACGTGCAACCTCTCCAATCACTCAATATGCTCCATTCCAACCTGTCACATGCCTCCCTTGTACACACACTCCTGACTGTTGACTAGGCATTTTCTACATGTGGTGTTTGCTGTATCACCATTTTATTTTGGTTACCTAGAGGGCATTTCACTTTTTCTACCCTAGGTCATGTATGTCTGCGTCCTAGCCGCACTTAGCTAGGTGGTGCCCCTCTCTACCTATAGGATTACTCCACCTTGAGATGATGCTTGGATGTTTAGGCTATGTGTGGTGTAGAGGCCACCCCATTTGGCATGTCATTCCGTCCATCACCCATATTTTGTGTTTCGTGTATGTCCCTACTATTGTCAAGTGTGCAAGTTGTAGGTGTGTATTTAACATCAACAATCATGCCCTAATGACATCAACCAATGTTTACAAATGGACTTGCTAATAGAATAGTCAATAGTTCATGCATTCATGGTAGGTGGAAGATTATTGTTGCCAAGGTGGCAATGGTCATATGAATCAAGACCATAATGATGGGCATTTTTCATATCCAATTAAAGTTGACAGGGAGAATTAACTCGTATGATGAAAGAAAACAAATTCTCTCACACACGCCGTGCACACACACACACACACACACACACAGTTTATAAATGTGTTTTAGACATTGAAGCTGTCTTATGAGATACAATTTTGAACATGGTGTATGTCCTTGGGTATAGAAAGTAACGACCTCTCTCCATGTGCATGTGGGAATGCTTACACCCACAAGAAGTATCTCTATTCTATATACTATATGAAAGAGGCAGACCTTGCCATTCACGTGATACAAATGCTTGTAGCCACAATGGATGCACAAGCAGGCCTCCCTTCCCCTTGCCAACTAGCCAAGGAGAGCCCTCTCTTTCTCCTTTCTAGCGTGGTATTGAAACGACGTGCCTCTCTCCTCTCATCCTTCCTCTCCTCTCTCCTCCTCTCTCTCTCGGTCTCTCTCTCTCTCTCTCCCTCTCTCTCTCTCTCTCTCGTTCTCTCTCTCTCTCTCTCTCTCTCTCTGAGCACGAAGTCCTCTACGCATTGATGTAAAGACAGAAATTTTCAGAGTTATGGAAGGCGTTTCTGTAGCAGCATTTCCGAAGTGAACAGGTTCAACAAAATTGATTCTCATCTCCTATTTTACATACAATGTCTTCCGGCACTCGCAAGGGTTCTTCTTCTTCAACAAGGTCCACAACCATTGTGGAAAATGATCCAAAATCTCCTAAGTGTGGAGATAGCAACACAACCACCCAACCAACGACATCGGAAACCATGATCATGGCGTACTTGGTATCATTGCAAGAGACCGTAAACAAACAAGGCGAAGACTTACGAGCACTTGCAATGGAGAATGGCACACTAAGGGTACTTGTGGTTGAGAATGAGAATCTCAAGAGGACACTTGAGATGCAAACAACACGTTTGATGCAACTTGAAGAGGAAGTCAAGGAATGTAAACGCTCTCTTGTGGACTTGAATGCTTTGAAGGAGCGGATGAGCAAAGTAGAGCATGACCATGTATTGAAAGAGGAGAAATTTGACACTATGAGCCGGGATGTATGCGACATGAAAAATGTATGCACAAACAAGTCTTGGGCTGATGTATGTGGTAGCAATGTGGTTTCTAATTCCTCACTCATGCAAGCTATGGTTCAAACAAAGAATGTTGAGAATGTGGATGTGGAGGAGTTGAAGGAACGGGAGCGACGTTCCAAGAACATTGTTATTCGTGGAATTCCCGAAGAGAAGTTAGAGACACCTCCTTCTCTTGCCATTGTTATTGAAGATTTCTTCAAAACCCACTTTGGCATGTCCGGAGTTATGGTCTATGGAGCACATAGAGTGGGGAAGCAAGGAGCTCCTCGCTCGGGAGAACGGCCAATTGTATGCACCATGCCGATGAGACCAAGCGAAAGATTATCCTTGATAATAGTTGATCTATTTGAGGGATACAAAATGTTTTGTATGTGAAGATCGCACTATTAAGCAACAAAATATGCGTCGCAAGGCATATGAGGAAAAGAATAATAAAAACAAGGAGATCTCTCATGAAGAAAATGTGCCCAAGGAGGAGGCAAGTCTCTCAAGCAAATAGGGATGCGTGACCTATGAGACCGAGTTACAATTGAAAATATGCTTTTGGAATTGTAATGGATACCCATGGAATGCGGGGGTTGGCATTGATGAACTAACAAGCAAAGCCGATGTTGTACTTCTTGTTGAAACTTGGGAGCATGATACACAAAGGATTAACGGCTTGGAGGATTACAATGTACATTCATTGATGTGGTCAAAGAATCTCAAGCAACGAAGAGGACAAGGAGGGTTAGCATGTATGGTTAAGAAAGGATTGGAAGATTTTGTATCAATTGTGAAAGATGACAAGTACAAACGTTATGTATGGCTGAAAATTATGACACCAAAAAGAGCACCCATTTTTGTAGCCGGTTGCTACATTCCTCATCATGATTCTCCCTTTTATGCTTGCATGGATAGAGATCAACCATTTTCTGATTTGGAAGAGGACATTGCTTATTTCAAAGGTGAAGGTGATGTTATTGTATTTGGGGATATGAATGCTCGCACAAAAACATTGCAACATGATACTCAACAATTTGATATGCCATACATTTCAAGGGAGTTGGAGGAAGTTCACTTGTATGATCGTACTTCAATGGATGAGAAAGAGCCGGATCACTATGGAAAGTTACTTTTACACATGTGTAATAGCACGGGTATGCTCATTGCCAATGGTGTATCTTTGTGGAGTGGAACCAATGGATTTACATGTAGAAGACATAATGGGGATAGTGTGATTGACTATATGCTACTCTCTGAAGCCATCATGTATCGCATAAAGAGTTTTATGTTTGGTCAATGGACCCCGAATCCGACCATCGCACCTTATGTATTGACCTTTCATGTGGAGAAGCAACTAAGCATGATAATCTCAGCCAAAGGAAAGAGAAGTTATCACTATGTATGGATTTCAAACGGGCACCAATGTACATTGAAATGGTTGAGCAAAAATTATGGATGACAAAGCTTCAATGTGATGCACCATTGGAAACTAAATGGGAAGCTTTCAAGAAAGCTATTTGTTCTTGTGCGGAAGAATGCTTTGCCATAAAGCATCTCCATGGTATCAACAAAGATAGATCACGCAAAAGGTGGTTTGATAAAGAATGTCAAGATGCTCGAAAGTCCTTGATAAAGCTTGATGCAACTATGGACAAAGACAACTATCAAAGTCATTTGCATACATACAAGGCATTGATTCAAAAGAAGAGAAGAAGATGGGAAGTAAAGCAACAAGAATTTCAAGTCCAAGAAAAGGCACATGCATGTGGAAGATTTTGGAGAAACTTGAGAGGCAAGCGGGTTGAGAATTTTGGTAACTTGAGTCTAGTGGATATGTACACACATTGTAGGCAATTATATGAGCAAGAAAATACTGAAAAAATGCCATTTTATGGTTCACTCCCATGTATGCCGTCTTTTTTTACTATTGAGGATGTATGCGGTGGGCTTGAAAAGTTGGCCACTCGCAAAGCGGGAGATCTTCAAGGTATCAAGCCGGAGATGATCAAATGGACGGGAGATTTTACCCATGAGTGGATGTGTGATATGTTCAACCTTGCACTTCAACATGGTATGCCTTATGATTGGAGTACTAATTGGGTTAAGCCTTTGCATAAAGGAGGGGATGTAAAGAATGTAAGCAACTACCGGACTATAATGATTGGGTCTCTTATGGCAAAGTTGTTTGGGTGCATAATGGAGATGAAATTGAGTGATTGGGCTGAAGAGAATGACAAGCGTGCAAAGCGATGCAAAGAGACAAGCGGGGGTTTTCGTCGATGCCATAGCATCCATTGATCATCTTGTCACTCTTCGTGTTTCATGGAGGGAAAGTCGGTTGAAAGGGCACAGCGATTGTCATTGTTGTTTTGTGGGACTTTAGGAAAGCCTTTGATATGAATCCACGTAACAATTTGTGGAGAAGGATGGAAGAACTCCAAGTGCCAAGTGAGTTTATGCTTGCGGTTTCTCGAATCTATGAGAAGGTGATTTGTCAATTGCGCATGGGAAGAGAAAATTTCAGAAATTTTTGTAAGCACTATTGGGGTTAAACAAGGATGTCCATTGTCACCAACTTCTCTTTGGTCTATGCATCGATCAATTGGAACAAATGGTACTTGACTTTATGCAAGAAGAAGGCATTGAAGAGGTCACTATTTGCAATGCGGTAATCATGCTTTTGTTGTATGCGGATGATGAGTGCTTCTAGCACACACTTTAGAAGATGCACAAAAGCTTATGGTTTGTCCTTGAGAACTTTTGCTTGCATAGTGGGCTGATTGTAAATGAATCCAAAACAAAGGTTATGCTTGTGAAAACCAACCATAAGGAGAAAGCCATGCATTGTGTACAACAACGAGACACTTGAAGTTGTTGAGAGCTTTAAGTACCTTGGCCTTGAGGTTCCATCCAATCACAAGTGGCATGAATGTGCTATGCGTCGTTTGGAAGCGGGAAAGAGAGCATATTATGCATTTGAGAACATGTGTAATGGCGGAACATCAAGTTTTGGGTTCTCAAGAAGTAATCTTTTTGATGCATTGGTGACGCCGGTTCTTCTTTATGGAGTTGAAGTGTGGGGCGGAGCATCTCAAAGTCTACTTGGAAAGAGTTTGAGAATGTCCAAAAGCGTTTTCTTACAAACTTTCTCCAAGTTAAGACACAAACACCATATATGCTCCTACTTCTTGAGTCGGGATCTCTTCCAATTGAGGTTATGGGCCATGGAAAGGTTGGGAGTACATGATAAAGATGCGTCAAAACCCCTCACATCGACTTCCTACAATTGCATGGGAAGCAAGCAAAAAAGTTCAAAAGACGCATAAAAGCAAGATCTTGAGCACAGGATGGATGCAAGACATAAAGAAGTGGTTTGGGAGATGGGATGCATTACACTTGCTACATGATGCTTCAATTGACTCTCAAGTGAATGAAGCTTTTCTACAACGCCAATGTATTACGGCTTGGGAAAAATCCGGTGGGTCACGCTTCATACATTACACCACCTATATTGCCCCCAACAACAAAAACCATGTTCTTCGCTGAGAGAGGAAACCGTACTCACACTTACATGCTTGAGCCTATTCCCTTGTCCGCGATATATGCACTATCGCAGCAATTCGGCTTAGCTCCATTTCCTTCGATGCGAGATAGGGCGTTGGGGCAATGGAGCAGAGTCAAGTCGATTGTGCACATTATGCTCATTGCAATGTTCGAGAGTCTGAGTACCACACACTACTAGAGTGCTCAGCTTTTGATCACATCCGAACTTGCTTCTCTCATATTTTCAGCCATAACTTAGACCTACACACTTTCCTCTCCCAGCCAAAGTGTGGGCTCTCCATTGCGGCTCTCATCACTACAATTTTGGAGCATCGAGAGTCACTCATCAGTCATACACATACTACATCACATGTAACTTTGGTCCCATAGGTCATATTTGACCTCCGAGGACGATAATAAAATCTATCTATCTATCTATCTATCTCTCTCTCTCTCTCTCGTCTGGAGCCTGGAGTCTGTGGAGGGCGGACGAAACCTGTGCTGGCAAATCCTTGTGCTCTCTCTCTCTCTCTCTCTCTCTCTCTCTCTCTCTCTCTCTCTCTCTCTCTCTCTCTCTCTCTCTCTCTCTCTCTCCCTGGAGTCTGTGGAGGGCGGATGACACCTGTGTGGGCGAATCCTATAAACGAGCGTTTTCAAACCTCTCTCTCTCTCTGAACTGTGTGACGTACGCAGTGTCCGGGAAAAATGTGTCTCAGCTTAACATCATGCCGTTTTCAATTTCAAAAATGCCGGTTGAGGGCGAGGGGAAAAGGAGAAATTCCGCCCCAGATTCGAGAAAAACAGTGTAAAAAAAAAAAAAAACCTAATTTTCTAAATTTCCTCTTAACTGTAAAAAGGGTTTCGCTCTCTCTCTCTCTCATCTCTCTCTCCTCCTCTCCTCTCTCTTCTCTCTCTCTCCCACTCTCTCTCTCTCTCTCTCTCTCTCTGTCTCTCTCTCTCACAGCCGTTTTTTGACCTAGTAGGCAGCAGTTCACTCTTTTGACCATAACTTGCTCATCCGAACTCCGATTTAGGTGATCTATAGCCTCAATCGAAGAGCACGAAGCCCTCACGCATTGATGTAAAGACAGAATTTTTCTGTGTAATGAAAGGCTTTGCTGTAACAGCATCTCAGAACTGAAAAAACTGTCAAAACTTTGCGTTTTTGTTGTCCGACTTGAAGGCAATGTCAGACAAAACTCGCAAGGGTGGAAAAGCCCACACTCGCCATGGAGAATGATGCAAATTCTCCAAGGAATTTGGATGCTAATCCAACCACAACGTCTACAACAACGGAAGCAATGATCATGGCTTACTTGATCTCGTTACAAGAAACCGTCAACAAGCAAGGTGAAGAGTTGCGCGCACTTGCAATGGAGAATGGTACTTTAAGAGTTCTCGTTGTGGAGAATGAGCACCTCAAGAAGGTTCTTGAAATGCAAACAACACGCTTGATGCATCTTGAGAATGAAGTTCAAGAATATAAACGCTCTCTTGTGGACATGAATTAGTGAAAGAGCGCTTGAACAAAGTTGAGAGTGATCATGTATTGAAAGAGGAAACGATAGATACAATACGACATGAATGTATGTGAGATTAGAAATGCATCCAAATCATGGCTGATATATGTAAGGATAATGTGGTTTCTACATCTCCTATCACGCAAGCCGTTGTCCAAGCAAAGAATGTAGAGAATGTGGACACTCAAGAATTGCAAGAACGACAAAAACGCTCAAAGAACATCGTCATTCGTGGAATCAAGGAGAAAGCATGGAAACAACCCCAATCTCTTGCGGTTGCTATTGAAGAGTTTTTTTGCTACACACTTTGGCATGTCAGGAATCATGGCTTATGGTGCACATCGAGTTGGAAAACAAGAGTCCCTCGCTCGGGAGAAAGACCTATTGTATGTACCATGGCTGATGAGGTAAAGAGAAAGATCATCCTTGACAATGGTTTGATCTACCTCAAAGGAACGGGTTGTAATGTATATGAGGATCGCACTCTTATGCAACAAAATGTACGTCGCAAAGCATACGAGGAAAGAAGCAAGAAGGTTAAGGTATCATCTCAAGAAGAAAAGTCACTTGAGGAGGATGCAAGTCCACCCAACAAATAGGGACACATGATCTATGAGACCAACTCACGCTTACGAATAAGCTTTTGGAATTGTAACGAGTATCCATGGAATGCGGGAATTGGCATTGATGAGCTTACCAATGACTCCGATGTGATACTTCTTGTCGAAACATGGGAGCATGATGCGCAACGAATTCTTGGATTTGACAAATACGATGTACATTCTTTGATGTGGGCCAAAAATGCAAAGCAACGAAGAGGCCAAGGAGGCGTAGCATGTATGACCAAAAAGGGTTTGAAAGATGTTTCCATTGTCAAAGAAGATAAGTATAAACGCTACTTATGGCTGAAAATCAGCCCACCAAATGGTCAAGTCATGTTTGTGGCCGGTTGCTACATTCCTCACTATGACTCCAACTTTTATGCTCGCTTGAATATGGATAGAGATCAGCCCTTTGTTGAACTAGAGGAAGACATTGCTCATTACAAGCATCAAGGTGAAGTCATTGTTTTTTGAGACATGAATGCTCGCACAAATATGTTACAACACGACACACAACAAGTCGACATGCCGCATGTATCAAGAAGAGTGGATGACTCATACATGTATAATCGAAGTTCTAATGATGCAAAAGAAGTGGATCACTATGGAAAGTCACTTCTACATATGTGCAATAGTACCGGAATGCTCATTGCAAATGGTGTATCTCTATGGCAAGGCACCAATGACTTTACATGTAGAAAGCACAATGGTGCTAGCGTGATTGACTATATGTTGTTCTCAGAAGCCACTCTAGAATGCATACAAAGCTTTACACTTGGTGAATGGAATCCGGAATCGGATCATAGGATGTTATGTATTGACCTCAAGTGTGGTAAAGGGCCCGAGCATGTAGCCTCCAATCATGATGTGAATCATTTGTACCTACGTCTAGACTTCAAACGAGCACTTATATATGCTGATATGGTGGACCAAATGTTAAGCATGATAGAGCATCAAGGGAGCCCAACATTAGAATGCAAGTGGAAAGTTTTCAAAGAAGTAATTTTCTCTTGTGCGAAGGAATGCTTTTCGGCGAAACACATGTCTTGCAAAAGGTCTAAGAAGGGTAGCACCAAGAAGAAATGGTTTGACATGGAATGTAGTCAAGCCCGAAAACACTTGCTAAGATTGGATGCAATCAAAGACAAGGAAGTTTACTTGGAATGTTCACACACATACAAAGCACTTGTTCAAAAGAAGAGGAGAAGGTGGGAAGTCGAAAAACAACTTCTTTTAGCACAAGAGAAAGCACATGCATGTGGCAAGTTTTGGCAAAATCTAAAAGGCAAGCGCGTTGAGAGCTTTGGTGACTTGACTCTTGAGGATATGTATATGCATTGTAAGAACCTCTATGAGCAACCCAATGTTGATAAGATGGAGGGTTTGTAGCTCCCTTCCATTTATGTCTCCCTTCTTTACCATTGAAGATGTATGCCGCGCGCTTGAGAAACTTGCTACTCGCAAGGCAGGTGACCTTCAAGGTGTCAAGGCTGAAATGATTAAATGGACAAGCAAGAAAACACGATATTGGATATGCGATATGTTTAACCTTGCACTTCAGTATGGCATGCCTCATGATTGGAGTGCAAATTGGATCAAACCTTTGCACAAAGGAGGAGATGTAAACAATGTGAACAACTATCGCACTATAATGGTTGGTTCTTTGATGGCAAAGTTATTTGGATGTATCATGGAGATGAAGATAAGTGAATGGGCTGAAAAGAATGGCAAACGTGCGCTTGGCCAAGCAGGTTTCCGAAAGCATCATAGCACTATTGATCACCTTGTCACTCTTCGAGTTCTTATGGAAGCGTCTCGATTGAAAGGAAAAAAGTTGTATTGTTGCTTTGTGGATTTCAAGAAAGCTTTTGACATGGTACCGCGAGGAAATCTTTGGAGACGTATGCAAAGCCTTCAAGTGCCGAGAGAATTTATGCATGCAGTCTTTCGCATCTACCAAAAAGTGATATGTCGATTACGTATGGGAGATGGAATTTCAGAATTTTTTGCAAGCACTATTGGTGTCAAACAAGGATGCCCACTTTCCCCAACCCTCTTTGGGCTACTCATTGATGAATTGGAATACATGGTTCTTGATTTTATGCAGCAAGAAGGCATAGAAGAGGTTAAGATTGGAAATGCGGTGATCATGCTTTTGCTTTATGCCGATGATGTAGTGCTCTTGGCACATACCTTAGAAGATGCACAAAAGCTTATGAGTGTCTTGGAACGCTTTTGCCTACATAGCGGGCTGATCGTGAATGGATCCAAAACCAAGGTTATGCTTGTAAAGACCCTCAATGACGAAAATCCATGCATTGTATACAACAATGAGAAACTTGAAGTGGTAGATCACTTCAAGTACCTTGGCCTTGAGGTTCCATCCAATCATAAATGGAAGGATTGTGCAATGCGTCGCTTGGAAACCGGAAAGAGGGCTTATTATGCATTTGAGAACATGTGCAATGCAGGAGAGATCAAGTGTTGGGCTCTCAAAAAGTACCTCTTTGACACATTGGTGACACCGGTGCTTCTTTATGGAGTGGAGGTGTGGGGTGGAAGCATCGGGAAGTCTACTTGGAAAGAGTTTGAGAATGTCCAAAAGCGTTTTCTCACCAACTTTCTCCAAGTCAAGACACAAACACCCTACATGCTCTTACTTCTTGAGTCCGGATCGCTTCCCATTGAGGTCTTGGGCATGGAAAGGATTGTGGAGTACATGCGTAAGACACAACGTAGCCCTTTGCATCGACTTCCTAGAATCGCATATGAAGCAAGTCAAAAGGTTCAAAAGACATGCAAGAGCAAAATACTAAGTTCGGGGTGGATGCTTGATATCAAGAAATGGTTTGGAAGATGGGATGCATGTCACTTGGTCAAGGATGCGTCGATCGACTCCCAAGTTAATGAGGCCTTCTTACAACGCCAATGTATCATGGCTTGGGAGAAATCCGGAGGTTCTCGCTTCAGCCATTACACCACACACGTTGCCCCAAACTACAAATCTCTCTTCTTCTCGGAACGAGGTAACCGAACCCATTCCTACATCCTTGAGCCCATCCCGTTGAGTGCGATCCGCACCATTGCCTCCATTCGTCTTAGCTCCCATTCTCTACGCTGCGAGACAGGACGTTGGGGCACTGGCGAGGAGTGTCATCGACTTTGCACCTTATGCCCTCGTCAAGTGCGAGAGAGTGAGTACCACACACTACTTGAGTGCTCAGCTTTTGACCACATTAGGTCCTCTTTTCCCCATATATTCAGCCATGAGCTCTCCCTACATACCTTCCTCTCCCAACCACGATGTGGACTCTCTATTGCGACGCTCATTTCAGCCATTTTTGAGCATCGAGAGTCACTTATGAACTCCACTCACACCACGTGACATGTTCATTTGGTCCCATAGGTCATATTTGACCTCCCAGGACGATAATAGAACTATCTATCTATCTATCTATCTCTCTCTCTCTCTCTCTCTCTCTCTCTCTCTCTCTCTCTCTCTCTCTCTCTCTCTCTCTCTCTCTCTCTCTCTCTCTCTCTCTCTCGTACGTGTGGCCGTTTGGTAAGGGAAAAGGAGAAATTTTGCGCCAAAATAGAGAACTCCCCCCCCCCCCCCCCCCCCCTCTCTCTCTCTCTCTCTCTCTCTCTCTCTCCTTCTTCTCTCTCTCTCTCTCTCTCTCTCTCTCTCTTCTCTCTCTCTCTCTCCTGTGCGACGTACGCAGTGTTCGAGAAAAATGTGTCTCAGCTTAACATCATGTCGTTTTCAATTTCAAAAATGCCGGTTGAGGGCGAGGGGAAAAATGTGTCTCAGCTTAACATCATGTAGTTTTCAATTCTAAAAATGCCGGTTGAGGGCGAGGGGAAAAATGTGTCTCAACTTAACATCACGCTGTTTTCGATTTCAAAAATGCCGGTTGAGGGCGAGGGGAAAAATGTGTCTCAACTTAACATCACGCCGTTTTCAATTTCAAAAATGCTGGTTGAGGGTGAGGGGAAAAATGTGTCTCAACTTAACATCACGCCGTTTTCAATTTCAAAAATGCCGGTTGAGGGCAAAGGGAAAAGTAGAAATTCCACCCCAGACCAAAGGGTCTGGCTCTCTCTCTCTCTCCTCTCTCTCTCTCTTGTACGTGTGGCTGCTGCACAGTGTTCGGGAAATATGTGTCTCAGCTTAATATCGTGCCATTTTCAATCTCAAAAATGCCGGTTGAGAGCAAGGGGAAAAGGAGAAACTCAGCCGCAAAATGGAGAAAAATGGCCAAAAACAATGTCAATTTTTAAAATTTCCTCTCGGCAAATCCAAAGAAAGGAATTTTGTGTGGTTCGAAAACTGATTTTTCACCCAGGCAGGCAGTGCCGCCTCGTGTCCGGCTGGTTGGAAAAATTATTTTTCGCGAACACCCAGGCAGTGCCGCCTCGCGTCCCGCTTCTCGCTTGAGCTGCACGCACTCCTCTCTCTGTCAGGCTTCAACGCGACAGTGGCGGAATTTGGTTGAGAGGCCATGCCGGGAGGGCGCCAGATGAAGGACTTAACGACGCGTGGCAGGGGGGGGGGGGGAATTCCCTCCCCCATTATCTGCAGTTTCGGGAAAAATGTCTCTCAACTTTATATCGTGCCGTTTTCTATCTGCGGCTCTCTCTCTCTTGCTCACACCGGTTCGTGGCAAGGGGAAAAGGAGAAATTCCACCCCAAAATAGAGTAAAATAGTGTGAAAACCCAAAAAATAAACCAAAGTTTCCTCTTGGCAAATTCAAGGAAAGGAATTTTGTAAGTTTGGAAAAAAATGATTTTGCCCGACCACTATCTGCAATGCACGCAAATAGGCATGTAGCTCGCGCACAAAGAGGCATTGTCTATTCACCGCCCTCTCTCTCTCTCTCTCTCTCTCTCTCTCTCTCTCTCTCTCTCTCTCTCTCTCTCTCTCTCTCTCTCTCTCTCTCGCTCCCCCTCCCCCTCCTCCTCCTCCTCCTCTCTCTCTCACTCTCTCTCCTCTCTCTCTCTCTCGCTCCCCCTCCCCCCCCTCCTCCTCCTCTCTCTCTCTCTCTCTCTCTCTCTCTCTCTCTCTCTCTCTCTCTCTCTCTCTCTTCTCGCTCCCCCTCCTCCTCCTCCTCTCTCTCTCTCTCTCTCTCTCTCTCTCTCTCTCTCTCCTCTCTCTCTCTCTCTCTCTCTCTCTCTCTTCCTCTCTCTCTCTCTCTCTCTCTCCTCTCTCCTCTCTCTCTCTCTCTCTCTCTCTCTCTCTCTCATCTGGAGCCTGGAGTCTGTGGAGGGCGGACGACACCTGTGCTGGCAAATCCTTGTGCTCTCTCTCTCTCTCTCTCTCTCTCTCTCTCTCCTCCTCTCTGAACTGTGTGACGTACGCAGTGTCCGGGAAAAATGTGTCTCAGCTTAACATCATGCCGTTTTCAATTTCAAAAATGCCAGTTGAGGGCGAGGGGAAAAGGAGAAATTCCACCCCAGAATAGAGAAAAACTGTGTAAAAAACCAAAAAAATAACCTAATTTTCTAAAATTTCCTCTTAACTGTAAAATTGTTTCGCTCTCTCTCTCTCTCTCTCTCTCTCTCTCTCTCTCTCTCTCTCTCTCTCTCTCTTGTGTACGTGTGGCCGTTTGGTAAGGGGAAAAGGAGAAATTTTGCCCCAAAATAGAGAACTCCCCTCCCCCCCCCCCCCCCCCCCTCCTCTCCTCTCTCTCTCTCTCTCTCTCTCTCTCTCTCTCTCTCTCTCTCGACTGTGCGACGTATGCAATGTTTGAGAAAAATGTGTCTCAGCTTAACATCATGTCGTTTTCAATTCTAAAAATGCCGGTTGAGGGCGAGGGGAAAAATGTGTCTCAACTTAACATCACGCCGTTTTCAATTTCAAAAATGCCGGTTGAGGGCGAGGGGAAAAATGTGTCTCAACTTAACATCACGTCGTTTTCAATTTCAAAAATACCGGTTGAGGGCGAGGGGAAAAATGTGTCTCAACTTAATATCACGCCGTTTTCAATTGCAAAAATGTCGGTTGAGGGCGAAGGGAAAAGGAGAAATTCCGCCCCAGACCAAAGGGTCTCGCTCTCTCTCTCCTCTCTCTCTCTCTCTCTCTCTTGTACGTGTGGCTGCTGCACAGTGTTCGGGAAATATGTGTCTCAGCTTAATATCGTGCCATTTTCAATCTCAAAAATGCCGGTTGAGAGCAAGGGGAAAAGGAGAAACTCAGCCGCAAAATGGAGAAAAATAGCCAGAAACAATGTCAATTTTTAAAAGTTCCTCTTGGCAAATCCAAGGAAAGGAATTTTGTATGGTTCGAAAAATGATTTTTCACCCAGGCAGGCAGTGCCGCCTCGTGTCCGCGCCTTGCGTCCAGCTGGTTGGAAAAATTATTTTTCGCAAACACCCAGGCAATGCCGCCTCGCGTCCCGCCTCGGGTCCCGCTTCTCTCGTGAGCTGCGCGCACTCCTCTCTCTGTCAGGCTTCAGCGCGACAGTGGCAACATTTGGCTCAGAGGCCATGCAGGGAGGGCGTCAGATGAAGGACTTAACGACGCGTGGTAGGGGGGGGGGCAGAATTCCGTCCCCCATTATCTGTAGTATAGATATATGGATCTTTCTATCATTTGAACTTTGTCCCTTCTTTTAATGCTTAATTGACTTCCTTGTTTAATAAAGGTTTTTTCTTTTTTTTGCTTTCTAGAAGAAACCTTAGTGTTGTGTTGAGTGAGGGAGACTTTCATTGTATTCATCAATGCATGATGGAGACTTACTTTTCATTTCACATCCTCACATGTCTTTACTTTTCTTGCATTCTACTGTTTTACTGTTTTAGAATGCTAAAGTGAAGCTTCACCTTGCATAATTTTAGTAAATTTTACACACACACACACATATATTGCTTTTTCTTTGCATTTCATTGTTTTAGAATGCTAAAGTGAAGCTTCACCTTGCATAATTCTAATAAATTCTATACACACACACACATATACTAATTAGTTTTTTTTTTTTCACCTTTCATTTCACAACTTCACATGGCTTTGTAGTTCTTGCATTCTATATCTTGATTCGGGTGAGTGTTAACATTTGAGAAAGTCTCTTTTATTAAGCAGGTGTTGGTCGAGTTTTCTCCTCACAAAGAAGAAAACCGGAAATACTAGCAAAAATGTTGAAATTTGCAAAATTTTTAGATGACTTTCTCACATATTTTATTGTTTTTTCTTTCATTTATCATGGTTTATAGCTAGCTAGTCTCGATTTTCAATCGGCTCAAGACTAAGCTAAGGCAATCCTTTCCCAAACACTAATACCAATTTAATTCAACCTATCAATTTTATCACTTTCTTATTGTTTTTGAAAGCCGTTGTGACCCTTTCACTTGTTACAATGTAAATGGATATTTCCATCATTGTTATTTGGTCTCTTTATTTAATGCTCACTTCACCTTTTTTGTTTTTAAAATATTTTTTTAGTTTATAAGTTTTATATAGGTTATATTTTCCTTTTATAATGTAAGTGTCTCTTTGTATCATTGTAATTTGGTCCTTTTATTTAATGCTCACTTGACTTTTTTCAATCTTTGTTTAGTTTGTAAATGGGTCTCTTCATTTAAAGATCTAATTACTTTTTTGTCAGCTTTTTGATTACTTTTTCCTTTTCATTTACATACAATTTCTAACTAAAAATTTATAAATTGTTCTTAAATGAAAGAATTTTTTCACAACTAATAATTTTTTTTCAACTTTTAGTTTTGATATGCAAATGTCACCTTATTACTTTAGTGCATGTATTATTATTAGGGATTAGCTTTTTAAAAAATTCACAACTAAGATTTTTTTTTCAACTTTTTGTTTTGATATGCAAATGTCACCTTGTTACTTTAGTGCATGTATTATTATTAGGGATTAGGTTTGGACATTTTCAATATTCATTTGTATCATAAAGATAATATTTATTTATTTCATTTAATAGCACAAATCATTTTATTGTGTAATTTGTTTTATTGATATATTTATACAAGAATTAGATCAATTCCTAAACTCTCACTAATATTTTATATGCTTTATGTTTTCATGAGGTCAATTAATATAACACTCATACATAAGGGCATAAGGAAAAGAGAAGATTTTTTGTGCAATTCATTTACCATCGAATTGAATTGTTGGATGTTCTCCATGTGGCATTTGAACGTTTTTGGATTTTAATGTGTGCATATGGGAGTGCCCCTCCACTCTCTCACTTCGTTGGAGTCGAGGTAGCTCTATCTCTCTCTCTCTCTCTCTCTCTCTCTTCTATAGGCCACCGTAAATCTTTGCCTTGTTTAACTCCACTTTTGAGCCTTTGTCGTTGTGGTGTCATCATGCCTCTTTTTGTAGGGTTGGGTCATACGCGTTGTGCCTTTGTGTGTGTGTGTGTGTGTGAGAGAGAGAGAGAGAGAGAGAGAGAGAGAGAGAGAGAGAGAGACGCGTACAATTGCATGTACGCACAACCTATGTGTGAACATGAGAGATAGAGGGAGAGGGAGAGAGATAATAGCATCTTTGAGATTGCTCACAAGCATGCTCCTGCATCCAACCAAATCATGGTCATCAGTGGCGTTTCTTTCTTCCTTGGTGACCTCACCGTCATTGGCGTTGTCATCACCCTTGTGCTCCTCACAACGGTCTTCATTTCTTTAGCCTCATCAATGTGCCCGTGTGTATTGTGCTATTTTTGTGCGTGGCCAGCGTGCTCTTTGTCGAAGGTACTATGGGAGTTGCTATCATGTCTGTGCTCTTATGGGTTTGCAAAAATTTCAAGGGATGACACCCAAACCAGGTCTCGGATCAAGTAGAGCAATTGCGACATCATCATTATGACGGCGTTGATCAAGCTTGACAGAATCCCAAAACATGCATGGGTGTACAACCCCAGAGCAAGGCCATCCCAGGTGCCGTTGCTCTATGATTTAGAAGATAAGTGTGACGTACTAGCTTTTATGAGAGAGAGAGAGAGGGAGAGAGAGAGAGAGATTTTCAAGGAAGGAGAGACCCTCCATGTGTCACATTATGCTTCACTTCAAAGAGAACCTTAAAAAATATTTAATATAAAATGCAAAAATGAAGGATGAGTACTAAGATGATAGAAAATGAAAACTTTTGAATCTTGACAATGTAAAGTCAAAATATGAGTACTTTTATTTATAGTATTTATAGTATGTGAGAAGGCCATGGAGTTCTCTCTCTCTCTCTCTCATAAAAGCCATGAAGTACTTTTAATTTAGTTCTCTCTCTCTCTCTCTCTCTCTCTAGCTTGGATAGAATGCCATCTTGAGCACCAGTTGTTTTATAAAAAGTCAAATTGTAGACTAGACTATGTCTAAGAATCCCCACTAGTGAATTGTCAAAACATCACATGCAAAATTCCCAACTTTTGGAACATATCATGTCCAACAACAATGCATTGTGTGTGCATCCATAGTGTTTTGTATGAGTCACATTGGTTCCTTGCCAGATACATGTGCCTTAAACTTCAACTCATAGGTTCAAACACCAATAATCTATCCTATATAATATGGGGCTTAAAAATTTCAAGGAAGGAGAGACCCTCTATGTGTCATATTTTGCTTCACTTTAAAGAGAACCTTAAAAAATCTATACTCTTTATAATGCAGCTTAAAATTTTGAAGGAAGGAGAGAACCTCCACGGTGTCACACTCTGGTTCATTTCAAAGAAAACCTTTGGAAACATTCATTTGAATGCAAAAGTGTAAAGTCAAAAGATCAGAACTTAGTCTTGGTAATTCAAAGTCAAACAAGTGATAAAATCACAAGGCCTGCAGGCATGATAAAAATTTCTTTTAGACATCCAATTTTTCAAGCCCCCTTTCATATGCTTTGTGTAATACAATCAACTTATATAATTGGCCATATATAACGTTAACTTAAAGATATAAATACAAAAAATGACAGGCAATTTTGAAATTGTTTTGATAGACAAAATAGCCCTTGACAAAAAACGTAGGCGTCAATTTTAGGCCTTGATCTGAGGGTAGATCCCACTTTAAAATCACTACATCTCTAAGCTTTAAATAAAAAACATAAGCGTACACATAGAATTGACTAAAAAAAGCACCCTAAGCTTTAGATCCCTATGCTCTACACCCCACTTTAAAAAATCTACATTTTTAAGCTCTAGAGCTCTTTTTACAAATTTAAAACTGTAGATCCCTAAGTTGTAAATCCCACTTTAAAAGCTTTAAAGTTCTAAATCCTAAAACTCTAGCGTTTCGGGGTGATCCTCCCTCTACTTGTGGATCCATGTAACATTTTCACTTTCTTTAATTCAAAGTTTTATCTTCTAATTTAAAAAAAACTCTAGGTCCTCATTGGATCACAGGAGATCTTACTTTAAAGTTCTACATCTTTAAGTTCTAAACTTAGCTTTAAAATCTTTTATAAAAGAAAAATCTTTAAAGGTTAAAGCCCTAAATGATAAATTTCTTTCATAAAGTTTTAACTAACAAAAATGACAACTTTAGTCTATTACCTCAAGTTTAAAGTTTAAAGGGGTGAACCAAATTCTCAAAATGAAAAGGTGGGTAACACAAATTTCAAAATGAAAAGGTGACTCCTTGGATTTGTGGAGCCTCTAAAGCTTTATCATTTGACTTGTAAGGCTGTCAACCTTTCATACTTCCAAAGTTGGACAACCCAAAATCTTTTCCTTGATATACGAGAGTTCATTTCATATTTCAAAACCCAAAACCCAAGACATGTCCATTATTAGATTTACACAATTCATTTCAACTAGTACCCACTATCTTATTTCAACTAATCAACATTTTTGACATGTCAAAAAAATGCTTAAAAATACAACTCAATCTTTTTCCTATTTTAGTCAGCAAAAAGAGAAGTGATCTCTATAGCCTTTTCCCTTTGGGCAGCCAAAAAGTAGTACTCTATCTACATTTACATTATTACAGTTCTTGGGAAGGCCATGGAGTTTCACTTTTGTCCTCAAATGTCACGGTGACCACTGACTACTTCTTCTTTGAAAGCCATTTGAATGTCACGGTGACCACTGACCACTGACTACTTCTTCTTTGAAAGCCATTTGAAGAGTAGCTCTAATTTGCATTTTGAAGGCCATGAAGAACTCCCCTCTATGTGTTGCCCAATTAATTTCTCTCAACACGCTTGCACACTGAACCTCTCTCAACACGCTTTCACAATGAACCTTCCATGCGGTAAATGATCTTCAATCTCTGCACATCTATGTTAGTGTGTGTGTGTGTGTGTAAGAGAGAGAGAGAGAGAGAGAGAGAGAGAGAGAGAGAGAGAGAGAGAGACCCGTTGCAGGTGTATGTATGAGAGATAGAGTTGGCGTGCCAATTGTTGTGGTATTGGAGCGTTGCAGAGGTCTTCCACATTTGCATTGCATTAATGAAGTGCAATGAGCTCGACAATTCATCCATGGGAGTCTAATAATTTGTTGTGGATGTCTTAGACACATTGTGTGTGTATATGTGCGTGTGCGTGCGCACGTGTGTGTGTGTGTGTGTGTGTGAGAGAGAGAGAGAGAGAGAGAGAGAGAGAGAGAGAGAGAGAGAGAGAGAAACCATTCTATACTTTTATGTGTGGATGAGTGTGCTGAGAAATATGGTCCATGCAAATCATGCTCTGTGTGTGTGTGTGTGTGTGTGAGTGAGAGAGAGAGAGAGAGAGAGAGAGAGAGAGAGAGAGAGGGCTCTCACACTGGAACTAGATTCAGAGGGAAGGGAGAATAAACATTGGTCTAACATCAACAATCGATGAAATTTTCAATCGAGAATTGACAATTGACATCTACAGAATCGAGAATCGACGTAATAAAAAAAGTTTGAACCAATGAATCCAAGGCAGAAAGCATGCATACCCAAGGCAGGAGCGGACTTCAACAGATGGCAAAGGCGGACAATGGGAGGCAACTCCAACAACTCTTTGATATTTTTGAAGGTTTTTACTCTACATTTTTGTGAGCTTTGTGGTTTCCTTCGGGTTGACATAGAATTTAATAGTAAATCTCAAAATTTGTAGGTGGGATTACACATAGCCTAGATTTTTTCAACCGCTTAAAGACAATTTAGAATTTTTGAGGCAAATCATACAAATTTGTAAGAGGGGTTACACTAAATCGAGTTGAGGCGAAATGTTTTTTCCCAAAAACATGAAAAACTTAGGTATGAGAAATATTAGGGGTAACTTATTATATTTGAAGGCTTTTACACTTAATTTTTTAATACTTTGTACGTATAGAGATAATTTTCTAAATCTGTAGGTGAGATTACACTAGATCTAGGTTTTTTCGAGCATTTGTCTATACTATGATTTTTCCAAAAAAAAAAAAATAGAGACAAATTTACTATAAAATCTGAAGGTTTTTGCACTAAACTTCTTTGCACTTTGTATTCTCTAAACTTAGGTTTTGTGAACTTTGTAGTTTCTTTTAACTTTGGAGGTGGTCTTTCAATTTAAAAGTTAAGGTTGTGATGCTAAGTGTCATTCTTTTTGCATCCATGGCTCAGTTGGAGCATGGCGATGTTGTATTTTTTATGTTTCTAATTCAAAATCGTTGAGTGAGTGCAGCTGAAAAATAAAAAAATAAAAAATTAGAGGTAAATCTTGAAATTTGTAGGTGGAATTACACTAAGCCTATGTTATTTGTGCAATGTTGTGGGTGTCCTAATCTTCAAATTACATTTTACAAGTGTGTGGCCCATCCGAGAGAGAGAGAGAGAGAGAGAGAGAGAGAGATGCCCCTTTCCTTGGCACCCAATCCATTCTCTCTCTTTCTTTGCCTTGGCATTCACACACCGCCCCCCCTCCCAAAGCCCTTTCCTTATGTCACAGGGCAGGGGCCTCCAAGGTGCATAAGATATAGTTGAGAAATTTGTAGGTGGGATTGCACTAAACCTAGGTTTTTCTCGAGCACTTGGGTACAAAATAGTTTTCTACTATTACTCAATAGTCCATTATCTATACTCTTTATAATGGACCTCAAAAAAATAGAGGAAGGAGAGGGCCTCCACATGTCGCATTTTGGTTGATTTGCATGGCCCGTTGGATCAATGCCGATATTAAGATGTTGAGTCCCAACATTTAAAAAATTGCATAACGTAGCTCAGATTGCAGCTCCAGGAGTGTGTATGTGTGTGTGTGTGTGTGAGAGAGAGAGAGAGAGAGAGAGAGAGAGAGAGAGAGACAATATAGATTATGCAAATCCAAACTTTTTCAACAACATACAGTTTATAGTAGACAAAATTGTGCACCTGATAGCTTGCATGTGTGTGTACACGCTCTGTGCGTGCGTGCGTGTCACTGTTACTGTGTGTGTGTGTGTGTGTGTGTGTGTGTGTGTGTGTGTGAGAGAGAGAGAGAGAGAGAGAGAGAGAGAGAGAGAGAGAGAGAGAGAGAGAGAGAGAGAATTTCCTTGGTACCTTGGTATCCCACCAAAATGACTAGGAAGCATCAAAACCTGTCTACCTCCAACCAAGTGAGAATCATGAGAAGCCCGTATATTGGCAAGCCATGGTTTTAATAGCATGGTGCAATAGTAACAAGTTGGTAGAAATGTGGTACATTGTCATTGATTGATGAGTGGGGAGATATGGACAACTCAATTTTTTTAGAAGTCGTGTGAAGGATGAGTTGATCGCAACCAATCGGCCAAAAGCACTCCATGTGAAGAGAGAGAGAGAGAGAGAGAGAGAGAGAGAGAGAGAGAGAGAGAGAGCACTATTGAGCAAGTCTTCAACTTAAAAGAATTGAGAAATGGAGGAAAAAAGGTGATAAAAGAGATATCAAAGACCTACTTGTGATTCCTAGGACTACTATTCGATTGTGTGTGTGTGTGTGTGTGTGTATGAGAGAGAGAGAGAGAGAGAGAGAGAGAGAGAGAGAGAGAGAGAGAGAGAGAGAGACAGAGATCCAATTATCATGCTTTTCCAGAGAGATAGAAAGATAGAGAGAAGGCGTACATATACATTGTTATCTCTCTATAGTGATTCCAAGGACTACGTTTCCATTGTGTGTGTGTGTATGTATGAGAGAGAGAGAGAGAGAGAGAGAGAGAGAGAGAGAGAGAGAGATCCAATTGCCATGCTTTTCTTGGCCGCAGCAATGCGATACTAATATTGAATATAAAATGCAAAAAGTGAAGGATGAGTAGTAAGATGATAGAAAATGAAAAGACTTTTGAACCTGACAACCTTAGTCAAAAATTTAGTACTCTTATTTATAGTAGTTTTGGCCTGCTGAAGAAAAGGCCTTAGTGTTGGGCTGGGTTGGGCGTCCTTTGACGGATGGCGTCCACGTGGACGGCCAGTAGGTTTTTAGCTTTGTGTGAAGACGAGGGCTGCAGGACGACATGACTGTGGAGAAGGCGTGCGAGTTTACATTGCTGTCACTTGACTCTTCCTCCAGCTCGCGTGTGGTTGCAGCCAATCTCTGACAGGAAGCCCTCTTCTCGGCATTGCCCAGCTCTGCCTGCCACAGTGCAAGCTCTCTCTTTGCTACACACACACGCGCGCGCATATCCTACATTCTTGTTGAGTTATCAGATCGCAAGGCCCCTATCAACGATTCCTTCGAAGATCTGCTTTTCTGGTTTTGGAAGGATGCCCAATGTCGAGGTGAACCCAAATTCCAATTTTGGTAGCTCTTTTGTACTCTACTGGTAGAACACTGATTTTGCTGAGGAAAGCCCTATGATCTCTACTTTTCTATCGACAAACTATAGACAAGCCTGCTTTTTGGTTGTATATAATGCAAGACTGTTTGAGCTAAATTATTCGTAGTCAGAGAAACGTTTGTTTAGAATTTGGCTTGGAAGAGTGGAAGTAATTGCTACTGTTTCTACGTGAAATGAGTAATCTTTTCAAGCTTTAGACTCCCTCTCTATCCAAAACTTGTACCTTATTTGTATGTCTCTGAGCTGCTCAGCTTAGCTCAATCTTCTTTTTGATCCTTGTAGACCAAGATCATCATCATCATACAAAGCCAATTCTGTATTGTGCGCTTTCCAATTCAGCTGTATGACAAATTATGGATCCTTAATTTCAACTCAAATTAATTGAAACATAAATTCTAGTGGCCACAGGGGGGCTTCTTGGGGCTTAATCAATGCTAAGTTGAACATTCTGGAGAGATATATCGGGAGCTCTTGTTAAGAAGGGCACTTGATTTAAAGATGATGGAGATGGACACAGAGATGGAGATGGAGGAGGTGCAATCAGAGGAAAGAGCTATGTATGGGCAAGGAGGTGGTGCAAGTGAGGAAGGGGTGATGTGCTCAGGGGGTGCGAGCGACAAGGGCTTTGATGACGACCTGTCTATGCTGCCGCGCCACACCAAGGTCATCGTGATAGGCAATAATCGAACAAAATCTGTTCTAGTTGGCCTGCAAGGAGTTGTGAAGAAGGCGGTTGGCCTTGGAGGCTGGCATTGGCTGGTACAATGCCATGATATTATATCTCATTGCATTATCTTGGGAAGGTCTGCTTTTGCTTATCTTGGGAATGTTTGCTTTGCTGTGTTGCATTGTCTTGACAGAAAAACAAACATCCCCCATACCACCTCTGTCAATCTTTGAAGGCCTCTCTCTCGCACCTGAATTCCACATTTTAATTTTCATGTTTAGGGTTAGATTTTATTATGCCTTTGAAGTAAGCATTCTCTCAGCTGCATTGAGAGGGATCTATTAATCTTTAAACAAAGAATTACTAATCATCTGTGCAGGCCATCGTGACTCCTCACCTTCTTAATCTATGAGAAGGCCATGGAGTTTCACTCTAGCACTCAAGCACTCAAATTTCAAGGCTGACCACTCAGTACTTTTGTTTTAAAAAACAATTTGAAGGGTGCCTTTACTTTGCATTTTTGGCCAAGAAGGCCATAGGGAAGTGGTAGAGAAAAACGTGTAATTCTTTCACTATCAAATGGTCACCCTCACATTAACTTTTCTATGTGACATTTCAAGTCATTTCATTCCTTACTATATTCATTTGATTATTTTTATTATGAAAACGAGCATGTGTGTGTGTGCACGTGCATCTCTCTCTCTCTCTCTCTCTCTCTAATCTCTCTCCATTAAAGTGTTCAAGAAATATCATTTTTTCAGACATATAAAACTCCTTTTCTTGAATTTGCTAAGAGGAATTTTTAAAAAATTAGATTTATTTTTTAAGTTTTTATATTATTTTTCTCTATTTTGGGGCAAAAATTCTCCTTTTCCCCTTACTCTCAATTGACATTTTTGAAATTGAAAACGGCACAATATTAGACCGAGACACATTTTTCATGAACACAAGGTCCATTAACATGTCAAATGTGTTCAGTAATCATTTATTAAAGGAAAAAATGATGCCTTCTTGAGGCCATCGTGATGTCTTCACCTTGTTTAAGGTAATAAAGAGCTTCCCTAAGTTTCCTCCGTGTGTTGCCACCAAATGAACCTCCCTTTGTAGGTTTGAACGGACTTTCCATGTCGTAAATGATCTACGACCATTATATTTATACTTTATACAATGGAGCTTAACATTTTTTAGAAAGGACAGAGCCTCCACGTGGTGAGTTTTTCGTGCATTGAACGGACTGCACCTTTGCCAACTTTTGAACCTTCATCGTTGTGGTGTCATCGTGTCTCCTTTTTTAACTCCACTTTTGAGCCTTTGTCATTGTGATGTCATCCAGCCTCCTTTTGTAGGGTTGGGTCAAGCACGTTGTGCCTTTGTGTGTGTGTGTGTGTGTGTGTGTGTGTGTGTGTGTGTGTGAGAGAGAGAGAGAGAGAGAGAGAGAGAGAGAGAGAGAGAGAGAGAGAGAGAGACGTACGATTGCATGTATGCACAACCTGTGTGTACGCGAGAGATAGAGGGAGAGGGAGAGAGATAATAGCATCTTTTGAGATCACTCACAAGCAGGCTCCTACATTCAACCAAATCATGGTCATTAGTGGCGTTTCTCTCTTCCTCGGTGGCCTCACCATCACCGGCATTGTCATCACCCTTGTGCTCCTCACACCCGTCTTCATTTCTTTAGCCTCATCCATGTGCCCATGTGTATTCTGTTATTTTTGTGTGTGGGCGGCATGCTCTTTGTCGAGCTACTATGGGTGTTGCTATCATGTATGTGCTCTTATGGGTTTGCAATAATTTCAAGGGATGACACCCAAACCATGGCTCGGATCATGTAGAGCAATTGCGACCTCATCATTATGAGGGCGTTGATCAAGTTTGACAGAATCCCGAAACATGCATGGGTGTACAACCCCAAAGCAAGGCCATCCCAGGTGACGTTGCTCTATAATTTAGAAGATAAGTGTGATGTACTGTAATGGAATTTGCCTATTCAATTTGAAAGTAGCGGAATTTAATGAGAGTACTTTCAAGAAATGATTTTGTGAGCATAGCGGGTTGACATAATTGAAGATAGCAACATAATCATAGCAATTAGCTAACTTGGCATAGACAATACTTTTGCAAGAGAGAGAATTTAGAGAACATGACAACAGTTGAGGACCGGATTTATGTGGAGCCGGTCCCCCCTCCAATAGGCATTTGTATTATGATTTCTCCCATAAAGAGAGACTTGTTACAATACATTCTTTGTGTTCCTTGTGACCTAGGTGAAGCAATGAAGATGAAAAGCTTCATGCATCATCGTCATAGCATAACCTAAACTTGAAGAAAGCTTTAACTATACCAAGCCTCAGTCCCAAGACCTCAAACACCTTCGAAGGTGGAGAGAGCTAGCAGGGAATGAGGGTAGGGAAGAGGAAGAAGAAACATTTCATACGAGAAAGAGCTAGTTCCTCACTTATCATAACTCTTGTGCTAGCATACATAATAGCATAGTAATGAAGAAGAAATAGATGGCAAGCTCAAGCATTGAAGCATGGCTCTTGGATGGATTTACACTCCATAGCCAAGAGTGTTGGTGTAGGCTCTCAACCTCTACTTGCCTGGAGAAAGAGAGGGAGCTCTTGCACTTTGTATATTACACAATGAGAGTGTTTGTGAGTGTGTGTGGGTGAGTATACCCCCTAAGCACCCCCCTAGCTTGCTTGGGTCGACCCCCCCTTGTAGCTCATGCTTGAAGCTCATTGGACCCCTCCAGGCCTAGCCAATCACAAGCAGAAGCCATTACAAGCAACAGGGATAGCCTTGGGATAAGTGTCCCCCTTTCCCCTTTGAGAGAGAGGACTTGATAAATGCAAAATCAATTAATTAAATATCCTTTATTATCATTGGACCCCTTGGGTGGCCAACCAATAGGTTTCAGGCACACCATGAGGGCAACATGAGGAGGAACTTGACAAGTGTCCATGCTGCCTCTTCAAGCTGGGGCTTCCCTTGTGTGTGTGTGTGTGTGTGTGTGTGTGTGTGTGTGTGTTCTCTCTCATCCCCCCCCTTGTAGGCTCTCCCCCCCTCATTGTAGGGATCTTTTTGACTTTGGATGAGCAAGCCTCTTAGTCATCAAGCATGACTAAGCACTTGAAGTAGGGGGTGTTCCCATAAGCATCTCAGGCAAGCTTCTCAAGGCACCTCAAGCACCTTAATCATGCACCAAGTCAAGCACCTCAAGCATGGAGCTAGTCAGGCACCTCAAGCATCTTAATCAAGCACCTCAAGCATGACAAGCACCTCAAGTAGGACAAGCACCTCAAGCACGACAAGCACCTCGAGTTTGGGCCGGGTTCCCACCTCAAGCCCAGCCCTAGCTTACCTAAGGTCAAAGGACTTTTACACACATTATTGGAGGTCTTCAATGAAGCTAACCCTAAGGTCTTATGCTCCATTGGTTAGCCTTGCTCTTGATAGACCATCTCCCATTTGGGCCCCTTTACTATTGGCCCCGTGTTGAGATAGATCTATAAGCACATATCTATATCTTAACATTTGTTCCCGTTTATTCTCCCACATTAAGTGATCAATTTAATATGAGAAAATCATTTGGGTTGGTTAGATATTAGATTTTATGACATTACCTCTCTCTTGAAATCATAGTGGTCCTCGACTATGAGGTAGAAGAGATAAAGCCTTAGTCATTAGTCAATCGTACTTAGCGGGTAGAGGATCCCTTTTTTACCCTACGACATCTTTCCAAGATGGATGACTAATCCATTTGGTGCTTGGGAGACATAGCTGCCGCAAGCATGTCTGCTCTTTAGTCCATTTCATTCTCCCAAAGTAGAGTGACAAATTCTACTTGGTGTTTGAGAGACGTCGTCATCACAAACATGATTCTAAGCATGCATACTAGTTAAATTTGTGCACAATTAAAAAGAGGACTAGTCTTATAAGACAAAAACATGAGTCATTTAAAAGAAATTGATATGTTTGCTTACTCTAATGTAGCATTG
>NC_140953.1:98903619-98913557 GCF_014529385.1 Adiantum capillus-veneris
CACTCCAAGTGGTGAGAAAGAATAACCTTAAGATATAGCCTTATAGGTTGGACAAGTGGTGGACCTTAACACCCAAATATTCTTAATATAATGACATAGAGTGAAAAAGTGGTGAATCTTGAGACCAAACCACTCATGCTACTAGCGTTAATAGGTTGGACAAGTGGTGGACCTTGAATGTAAACCCCCCATGTTTCAATAGAGTTAGCTTCGACAAATGGTAGAGGATCCTTCTCTCCATGTTTCAATGGACCCTAGCTTGGACAAGTGGTGGACCTTTTTTTCTCTCTATGTTTCAATAGAGTTAGCTTGGACAAGTGGTGGACCTTGGAGCCAAACCCCCATGTAAAACATATCATGGACATTTCAAGTGGTGAGAAAGAATACCCTTTAAGATATACCCTTATAGGTTGGACAAGTGGTGGACCTTAACACCCAGATCTTCTTAACGTAATGACATAGAGTGGAAAAGTGGTGAATCTTGAGACCAAACCACTCATGCTACTAGAGATAATAGGTTGGACAAGTGGTGGACCTTGAATGTAAACTCCCCATGTACAAAATATCGTGGGTTTAAGGTATTTCAATGGATCTTAGCATCTTGGAGACATGGTGCAGCTTGCTTCTCTTCATGTTTCAATGGAGCCTCTCTTGGAAAATGGTGGAGCATCCTTCTCTCCATGTTTCAATGGACCCTAGCTTAGACAAGTGGTGGACCTTTGCTTCTCTCTATGTTTCAATAGAGTTAGCTTGGACAAGTGGTGGAACTTTGAACCAAACCCCCATGTAAAACCTATCATGGTCATTCCAAGTGGTGAGAAAGAATACCCTTTAAGATATAGCCTTATAGGTTGGACAAGTGGTGGACCTTAACACCCAGATCTTCTTAATATAATGACATAGAGTGGAAAAGTGGTGAATCTTGACATCAAACCACTCATGCTACTAGTGATAATAGGTTGGACAAGTGGTGGACCTTGAATGTAAACCCCCATGTACGAAATATCATGGGTTTAAGATATTTCAATGGAGCCTAGCATTTTGGAGACATGGTGCAGCTTGCTTCTCTTCATGTTTCAATCAAACCTGGCTTGGACAAATGGTGGAGCATCCTTCTCTCCATGTTTCAATGGAGCCTAGCTTGGACAAGTGGTGGACCTTTGATTCTCTCTATGTTTCAATAGAGTTAGCTTGGACAAGTGGTGGACCTTGGAACCATACCCCTATGTAAAACCCATCATGTGCATTCCAAGTGGTGGTAAATAATACCATTTAAGATATTGCCTTATAGGTTGGACAAGTGGTGGACCTTAACACCCAGATCTTCTTAATATAATGACATAGAGTGGAAAAGTGGTGAATCTTGAGACCAAACCACTCATGCTACTAGGGATAATAGGTTGGACAAGTGGTGGACCTTGAATTTAAACCCCACATATACAAAATATCATGGTTTTAAGGTATTTCAATGGAGCCTAGCATCTCAAAGACATGGTGCATCTTGCTTCTCTTCATGTTTCAATGGAGCCTATTTTGGACAAATGGTGGAGCATCCTTCTCTCCATGTTTCAATGGACCCTAGATTGGACAAGTGGTGGACCTTTGCTTCTCTCTATGTTTCAATATAGTTAGCCTATATTAGACAATTAGTAGACCTCGAATCTCTCCATGTTGTCTAGAGCTGAGCTTGGACAAGTGGTGGACCTTACTTCTCCCTTCCCTTAGTTTACTAGCTTAAATGATCACTATGTATACTTGCTTAGATCTAGCTTGAACAAGTGGTGGAACTTGTATTCACACAAACTTAATCCATTACAAAAAAGTATATGTTAAAATAACATTTGGTTTTTTTTGTTTCAGGAAAGATGGCTCCAAAAAAACAGGTTGCAAGGGTTGCTGTCTCAGTTGACTATACTTGCAATGATCTTAGGAAATGGTATTTGGACATACATGGTATAGAGGGTGCACAATTTCATAAGGTGCATCTATTTATTGCCAAAAAGGAGAATGACAGCTTGTTTGAAGATGTTGGACAAGTTGTGGAAGCATCTGTCTCTGTAGTTGATAGTCATCCAGAGGTGGAATGCATTGACATTCTAGTTCCAATGAATCTAGAATTTCAACTATCTCCAGGAGCATATGCATTGGAGCGCATGTCTAGAAACAAAGAAGAGACAATGTTTTCTCGAGGATGGAAGTTTGCAGAATCAAATCCAAATATCACAGCAGATCAACTTCAAAGCTCCATCATTGCCACACTACAACGAAAAAAGGTGAAAGCTTCACGACCACCATCCACAAAGAAGCAAGCAAAAGTGCAGAAAGTAGAAGCTAAGCGAACTAGTTCCATTTTGGATGTAGACAAGGCATCTTTGGCATCCTCATCAACAGAGGGTTCAATGTCAAAGATGAGAATTGTGGATCCAAATGTTTTAGAAGCTGAGGCCATGAAAGGACAAGAAAAAGATACAGGTGGAATGAATAAGTACATAAATTATTTTCCTTTCCAATATAGGGAATTTGATATCCCTATTCAAAATTGTTGGCTTGCTCCTGATCACTATAATGCACGTATTATGGATAAAAAACACGCTGAAAGTGTGTTATTTGGATTTTCACGGAGTACGACCAAGCCTGCAGCATGTGCATATTTGATGCCTGTTCGAAATGCAAAATCAAAGAAGGGGACTCCTTTGGCAGTAGAAGAGGTAGAGGAGCAAAAAATTAAAGATTATCATTATTGGATTCTTGATGGGCAGCATTCAATCTATGCTGCAAAAGTTTTGCTTCACAATGAACAAAACAACAAAGAGATCTTTGAAAGACTGATTAGCGTGTATAAATTTAGAAAGGCTCGCATTGTTGTGAATGCTCCTCCATTTGTTGCAACTGCTATATCTGCCATTGCAAATGAGGAGGCTCAGGCATTGTATGTCAAGCAACCTTACAGCCAAATATTGAGACATTTACGGAGTCAATGGATCTTCTCAGGACGACCACCAAAGGCAGCAAGTGGAATTGCAGAGGGACATGCATCTCGTGCCGGATGGGATGTAAGTTATTTTCTTTGTCTTTTTGATAGTGTTTAATTAACAAATCTTGCTCAATAGTTTAATTATTTCTCTATTTCTTTTTAGGCTTTTCTTCGATTGGCAAGAATGAGTGCAGCAGCAAGTTGGATTGCTAAACAGGCACACATGGTCACGTACTCTGATTTAGTTTATGATTGCTGGATAGAAATCATTGAAAATCTAGAAGAGGAGAATAAGAAACCCCCAACAACTGTATTTAGATACCTTTGTGGCCTTGAGGAATCAGAGGTAAAGACTATTCAAGAAGAGATTAGAGATGAGAAGATTTTACTGTCAAAGAGTGCAAAGGATGGTGATGCAACTGACATGTATGATCGAATCAAGCAGTTGAAGCAAGACAAATTGATTCAAGATGCACTTCTTGAAGGCTTCAACAATTTGAATGAGTCTTCACCATGTAAAGACTGGGAGGAGGTGGTCAAAATGTATAACATCAATGATGTTGTTTATAAAACAATTTTAATGCTATGCGAGGAATGGATCAGATCTAGTTTGACGCGTGGAACAAAGAAAATGGCTTTTCCAGATGGAGCAATAAAATACATGCAATGGGCAATTCACCTTCAAAAGGAGAAAACTGAGCCTAGAGATTTGCCATGGTCAATCTATGTGGTGAGCCTACAAATGGAAGGCAATCTCTACTTGATGCGCCACTTCAATAATAAAGTGCCTATTGGCTTATGTGTTTTAGATATGACAAAAAACGTTGGAGGCAATTTGAAGTGGAGTGAGGAGACATTTAACAATGCTTTGGATGGGATCTTGGCTATTGCTGGAGGGTCAACAGATCCTGGATTTGTCTTTCTTGCATTTGTGGATTTCACTAACTTCACAAAATTGCAATGTGCCTTTGACGCCATGGGAGATAATCTGAGCTACCATTGTTGTGGTGCATTGCATCACTTTCCATCAGCTCCTTGCAAAGGAGCAATTCAATTCCTAACAGTTATTGCCTTCTTGGGACAAGGCAATGCATTTGAAGACCTGAGAAGAAGATTAGAGGAACATCCCATGCCAATTGATTGTTCTCTTCTTCAAGTAGCAGATAACGATATGTCAGATTTGCAATATTTGGAGGCCAAAAAAAGAGCTTTGGTCAAGCACTACATTCGTACATATTGTTTTGAAGACCGCAAGCTTGTTGATGTTTTTGGTGATGGCTCCTTGGTTGCACAAGAAGGAATACAACAGAAAAAAGAAGTTATCTGCTTAATTGATAGTGTGGAGGAGGCAAAAAGCGTGGAGACCATGCTGCTAGACTTTGTTAAGTCTCATGAAGATATAGAAAAATGGGCTGGACTTCAACAATCCACTTCGCAATCAGGCGACATTGTGCCTGTTACAGAGGAGTGCTCTCCAAAAGAGAAGAAGAACAACAACAACACCATCCTCTGTCAATGGAGGACTTTTTGGAAATGGAGACACGTATGTTTTGAGTTTCTTGTGCATGTTAGTGTTTCTTGTTACTGATTTGATACTCTTAATGTTAGATTTTGCTTTATATAGTATTGATTGAGTTTGTATTTTGTATCTCAAGCATTCAAGGTTTGAATGTAAATAGTAAATTACTTGAGTTTTTGAATGGTGGATCTGTAGACTAAAACTATAACATTTAATACTCACAAAGACTTAATTACTTAAGAGCTTGAACTCAATAAGTTTTGGACCTTTTATCAATACCCCCTTGATATGATACATTAGATCGTAGCATGGTTAAATGGTGATGCTTCATAAATTGAACCTAGCTTAGACAGGTGCTCGAGCCTAAATTTAAACTAACCTTGCTAGAAGGGAGCTTATGTTTGGACTTTGAGAACTAGCATAAGTAATCAATTAGAGCATAGATTAGACATGTGGTGGTGGTCGGCCTTAGAGACCAAAATCTTAATGAGCTTGGAAAGGTATTTAAGTACTGCAATTTACTTAGTTTTAGTACTCATTAAATGCATAGCTTGACAAAAGGTGGACCTTACATGGATCCTAATTTCAAGAGGTGTGGTAGACCTTCAAAACAAGCTCATATAGCTTGGACATGTGGTAGACCTTGCATGAAGACTAGTTTAGTCAAGTGTGGTACACCTTGTAACCAACACCCATTTGTTATATTAGCTTGGACAAGTGGTGGACCTTGCTTTTATGTTTCAATGGAGCATATTTTGGACAGGTGGTAGACCTTGTTTCTCTCCATGCTTCAATGGAGAGAAACTTTAGCTTGGACAAGTGGTGGACCTTGTTTTTATGTTTTAAAGGAGCATATTTCGGACAAGTGGTAGACATAGTTTCTCTCCATGGTTCAATGGAACCCACCTTAGACAAGTGAAGTACCTTGAAACCAAACCCCCATAATACAACCTACTAAATAGGTTGGAAAATTGGTGGGATATGAAACCATCCATGATAGAGCATAGTATAGGTGAAAACGTAGTGGTCCTTATATCAATTACCCATGCATAGCTTGGACAAGTGGTGGACCTTGATTCTCTCTATGTTTCAATGGATCCTATCTTGGACTAGAGATATATCTTACTTAGTTCCATGCTTCAATGGATTGTAGCTTGGATAAGGAGTGGAACTTCAAACAAAACTCCACAGCATAGCATATATTAACACTTCATGGGTTTTATAGAGATTGTCTTGCCTATTTTGGAGAGTTGGTACACCTTTATTCTCCATCTTCAATGGATCTGAGGTTGGACAAGCGGAGCTGGAGAAGTGGTCAACCTTAAAATAAAACCTCCCATGCTACAACCCATCATAGATCGTATATGTAGTGGACCTTGAAACTCTTTTATGTCCCTAGCTTAGAGAAGCATTGCACTCTTGATTATCTCCATACATGAAGGCAAGGTTGGACAAGTGGTGGACCTTCAAACCAGAATCTCTATGCAATAATAGGCAAGTGGTGGAGCTTGTTTTCTCCATGTTCCAATGGAGCCTAGCTTAGACAAACAATGGAGCTTGCTTCTCTCCATGTTTCAATGGATCCTAGCTTAGAAAAGTGGTGGAGCTTTGTTTCTCTCCATGTTCCAATGGACCATAGCTTAGACAAGTGGTAGACCTTGAAAAACACCCCCCGTATACAACATATTATGGGGTTTTCATGTTTCAATGGCTCCTGGCTTGGACAAATGGTAGAGCTTGCTTCTCTTTATGTTTCAATGGATCCAATCTTAGCCAAGGGGTGGACCTTGAAACAAGAATCCCCCCCCCCATGTACAACGTATTATGGGTTTTGAAAGCACTGGGAGAAAATAATAGCTTTGATAAGTGGTGGACCTTGCTTCTCTCCATGCTTCAATGGAGCCGAGGTTGGACACATGTTGGAGAGAAGATGGTTGCCCATGAAATAAGACCATGCATGCTATAATCAATCATATGTTGTACACATGGTGGACCTTGCAATTGTTTTATATGCCTAACTTGGACAAGTGGAGGACCCTTGATTACCTCCAGATATCAACAACAAGCCAAGTTTGGACAAGTGTAGTACCACCAAACCAGAATCTATATGCTACAATAGAGTATAGGTAGGACACGCGATGAACCTTGATATCAAACCATCCATGCTACTAGAGATGATAGGTTCACATGTGGTGGAACCTTGTATCAATGTTCTATGTGTAGTTTTTGACTAGTGATAGACCTTGAAACTAATCCCTCTAGGCTACAAGAAAAAAGAGATGGATGAGGAGGCTAGACTACTTTTGTTGCATCAATGCATCCCATGTTACCACATATACTATAGGGTTCTTGGATAAGTGTTGGATCTTGTGTCAATGCTCCATGTCTAGCTTGGACAAGTGGTGGACCTTGGTTCTCTCTATGCTTCAAATGGGCAATAGATTGGAGACACAGTGGCCTTTTTTTTCCAATGATTTTATTTTTTGGAAACCTTGGAGGCACCATGTAAGAGGCACTCTAAGTCTTCCATACAATGGACCTATTGGACTATAAAATAATGATATCTTTCTTTGATATTGTCATTATTTTATGCATAATATTTTCTTCTTTTTGCAGACACAAAGGAGTTAAGTGATATAAAAACTAGATGTATTTCACACTATGATTGGCATGAAGATCCTTTTGGGACACCAACTTTTCCTATTCCCAAAGATGTAATTTTCCATATTAACGGTGTGGATTTTGAAGTGCGACTTTCATGTATTGAAGGAGCTGGTTATGGGCTATTTGTGCATACTACCCTGGAAAGTGGTTTGACTATTCTAAACTATGGAGGGCATAAGTATAGATTTCAAGACTGGAAAAAGATATGCAAAATATTTCCAAGAGCTTATAAATATTCTCTTCTAGAGGATCCAAACATAGAAGAAGAGGAAGATCAATCATACATTATTGGTTGTGTAGAAGAAGGAAACGTGTCGGGCTATATAAATAGTTCTCACAGTACAAATGTCTGTCCCAACGTACGCTATACATTTGATCCAAATTTGCCACCTTGGCATAAATGCACCTCTTCACACATCAAGTCAGAAGAATATGGCCATGTATGCATTGAGACTATTTGTCAAGTTGAAGCAGGAGAAGAGTTGTTTGCTGACTATAACTTTACTTGACATTGTAAAGTATTGTACATGGATGGAAATCTCAAGTACATGCATCATTTTCATTTTTCATGGATGAAATCTCAAGTAAATATAACATTTGATTATTGTTTAGTTTATGCTCAACGAGAATCTAGAGTGCTCTTATGCTTTGTGTGTTGTCTAACATATTTGACTACCTTGGCCATAGAATCTTGATTCTACTCTAGATTTGTGATAAATCTTACCAAAATTTAATCAATGTCTAGGTTGGACAAGTGGTGGGGCTTCAAACATTACTGTCTTAAAAAAGTGGAGTTATCTTACTTGAATAAGTGGTGGCCTTTGAATCCAAATCTAAGCCAAATCTCTAATTATTTTCTTGTAGTCTAGGTTGGACATTTGGTGGACCTTGTATCCATGTTTCCTCAACAAGGGTGGCTTTTAGTTTTCACTTTAAGTACTCATCTTTAATAAAGTGTAGGATGGAAAATGTTGAGTTAGTAGATTGTATTTTAGACAAGTGGTGTTTGGTGTACGAATGCTGAAAATGGTTGCAAGGATTCTAACAACGACTTTACCTTAAATAAATTTCTTACTAGGAGTTCTACATATAAATATGGTGAATAAAATTCTAGTGGTTTTGAGATACCATTTGTGTGTGTGTTTTCTTAGATTCACAAACTGGGATGGATAATGCTCCTATGGTTCAGTCAACAACTATAGAATCCATAGATTCTATGGTTTCTAAAGTGTCCAAGATGGATGATATTTCTATACTAGAGTCTAGTGTTGTGCAACTTAAGCAAGCTTCCAATAATGAGAACCAAGAAATCGATGCTTCAAAAATGCAACATACATCAAAAGAGACTGAAAAGTCCACTCACGAGCTATTGCCAATTGGTACTACGTCATGTAGCGTAGATGTTGAGAAATCCATGCTTACAATTATATTGGATTTAAATGGTCTATTGTTGAAACGTTCCCCTCAACCATCCTCACACCACAACTCAGTGCAAATGGATTCAAAAAGATATATTATACTCAGGCCAGGTTGCATCCAATTCTTGAAGACTATTTTTCAAAGGTTTAATGTTGCAATTTGGTCGACAGCTACTAGGAATAATGTGTATCAAATCCTTGCAGCACTAAACAACTTAGCTGAGGATACATTGCCTTTCTTTGCAATTTGGTCGCAAGATGTTTGCTACACCGCTCAAACTCAAAAATTGTTTAGACCCGACAATCCAAACGTTGAGGCAATGTTCAAGCCTCTAGCCAAAATTGCCATGGGGTTTGAATGTGATCCACAAAGAACAGTGCTTATTGATGACTCTCCTTACAAGGGATGTATTTCACCAGCAAACAATTGCATTTTTCCACCACAATTTGATGCTGAGAAGATGGTTGACAATATGCTCTTGGAGGAGCTACTGCCATACTTGATTCAGCTTGATGAGAGAAGGGATGTGCGTGATTTAATTGCTTCTAATCGTTATGGACAACCTATAGTGACAAATGATAGTGAATACAAACAAATCATGGAGTATTGGAAGCAGAAAAATGATGTTTGGTCAGCTAAGGTGTTCTTTACAAGAAGAATACCACCTGCAAAAGGTGACAGAGATGAAACTATCATTGAAGATGCAAGTGACACAAGCCACCACAATGAAATGAGAAGAGCCCAAATACAAGAGATCTTGGCAAAGGAGCGTACACCCATTGAAAGCATGAAGGCGTCACAATTGACCACTTTAGCTAGGCAATTGGGTTGTAACACAAAAGGAGTTTTGAAGGCAACCACAGCAAAGGCTTATATAAATAAGGTGAAAGCTGAGAACAATCTTCTAAGGCTGGATAGAAAGCAACCCTAAGGTACTAGTGACATGTCATATATTCTTGATACACATGCTTGAACACTCATGTGCATGGTATCTAACAAATCTTTCTTTTTATTCCTTCTTGCAGGATCTTACAAAGGATACTACTAGATGGAGCTCAATCAATAGAGATTTTGATATTTTTGCTCAAAATAATGAAGCAGTCACCTACATTTTTTGTTTATCAATTTCTTGAGAGACTTTATTTTAGTTTGTAATCATCAAATGAAATGAAAAGTATCCTTCTTATTAAGATTGTTGATCTTTTTCTTGTTCAAACCTTTCAATTGTGATTTATAGTTTTGTTAGCATGAGATTGTGTTTTTTAGTTTGAAAAAAACTGTCAAAGATCCAAGTCTTTTTGGCTTTACTTAAGTTATTAATTGTGAAAGATCCAAGTCTTTTTGCTTTACTTAAGTTATTGA
>NC_140953.1:98913757-98938757 GCF_014529385.1 Adiantum capillus-veneris
AAAACACAAGGAAAAGAGAGTGGAGGAATTTGGCAAAACAGACCAGCGCCCCATCGCGTCCGGAACGGCCACCCCCCCAAAACCCTAGTCTACAATGTCAAAGTGCTCTAAATCCGACATCGGATGAGCAGTTTACGGCCAAAACAGGCTCCAAAAACCCAAAAAACACACCTGCGGCTGTTCCTCCTCTCTCTCCACGTTTTTTCTGGTCTTCTCTCTGTTTTTTCAGTTCCCACACTTAGCTTTTTTAGTTGGGCACCCTTGGCCTTTTAGATGACCTCAAACGGACCCCGAACAGGCCAAAAACTGACCTCGCAGTGCATAGTTGTCACCTTTTTTGCATCATCCGCACACCTAGCACTTAGCTTTCCCCAATAATGCATCCCGCAACCACGTGAAGTGGCCCCAAAAAAAGGTCCTCATGATGACCTTTCTGCATAATTCTCACAAGCAAACACCCACGTTGTGTCCGTCCTCATCCGCGTGCAAATATTGACCCCGTTCGCCCTCCTGACGCCACTAGATGCCATCTGACGCACCTGCTGACCTCACGTCGTCGGCCCGCGGATAGCTTCCTCGAGAAGTTTTACGCGCTACCAACTCCTCCTTATTGTAGAAAAAACACACTAGTATTGATAATAGTGAAAATCGCTGCACTATGTACATGCTGTCCTACCTGTACACATGTGGGCCCCACGTAACCACCTGGCTATGGAAATTAGGTAATCCTTTATTCGATGCACCATGCATGTGTATGTACATATGCGCAATCCCTTGCTCAAAAAAACTCCTGACATTGTCAGATGCCCGAAAATTGTGTTGTAAAGCAGACAGCGACCCTCTAAGTGATACGCTCGTTTCGAGCTATCACACACTTTAATAAAAAAAAAAATCAAACATTAAAAAACATTCAAAAACAAGAAAAAATCAAGTAGAAAACGGGGTGCAAAACACCCACAAAACAAAGCAAGTAACCTTTGAGGGTACTTGCCGACACTTGTAGGGCACCCAAAGCACATGTATCTACGCTCTGATCGTGTGCTAGAGTCCCAACAACTAGCTAGTGCTTCGATTTACGGGGGTACTCACTATCCTTCCACGCTAGGGTCTACGCCCTCGGCGGGGACCCAAGGTAGTGCAACCCAAGACCCAAATATAGCGGCTAGCGACTCTTCCTCTGACTATGATATTATGGAAGAGCATCTTACACAAAGCCGTGGGGGAACAAATGAAACCGTACCTAGCTGGGCCCAACAACCTGGAACTAGTGTTTTTAGCCGTTGATGGAAACTTTTAGTAGAGCTACGCGCTCTGAACGTACGGCTAGTGAAGTAAACGAAGGGGGTGGGGAAGTAGAATCACCATTCACATCTCCTGTAGACCCCACACTCCCTCAGAGTGTCCACGTGGACATTCTACCTACCTCATTTAATGAGGGCCCTACCAAGCTACCACCTTCCAAATTCGCCTCTAAGGTAGCAACACGGGAAGCAACATTGCATCCACCTCACGGCAACCCTCTAGTACACCAAGTTTGGACGGGGTATTTATCAATGAAAATTGGGAATATGACCTACACACGGAGACTTTGACCGACCTATACATGGGCTACACATACCATCCCACATCTAGTGCCACTAGTCTAGAGGAACAACAACACATGATCTGCAATGTCATCCATAGGATTATCCAATCCGAGAGGCAAAATCGAGGAATAAACATAACTTCGACGGGTCCTATGCGATTTTTAGACACGGGCAAAGGGAAACAATCCACTCTATCACAAATGGAGACTCCCCTAGTGAGTACCATCAATCCCCATATGTTGTTTCGCCAGGGGTCTCAATGCAATCTGAGCCCACAAGTGATAGCTTTACTTTTCCAAGTCTAGCTCATCTTTCCCTGGATGACACCACGGATACCATGCCTACCCCAATGATGGGCATGCCAAGAAACACACCATGGACCTCGTTTGTTAGTAAAGCACCGCTACATGGTAGCTCAATTCCTGCAATAGTACCTACAAGTGCGTACCAATCGTATGCACCTATGGGTCCACATACTCATGTAGTCCCTACCCCTCCCATTGTTTCAACTACCTATGCTCCATAACCACAATACACAAGTTCTTATTTCCATGGGACTATACCGGCTAGCATTAGCATGTCACATCCGACGTCTGCTATGCCTAGGGCCACCCATATGAACTATGGACCACCACATGGCACAACATCATACCCAACGTGGAACCCAAGGGCTTCCTATGCACCAAGCCCAATGCCAATACCTACTCCACATGTAGTCTCTGGAGCACCTTCACCCATGGTGCCTTCTCACTTAGGTGACTTGGCAACATTTGCTCAAGCTATTGGTCGATCTATTGCTGAGAATATGCGTAACACACTGATAGAGAGCCTAGAAGTAAGGCAGTACAAATAGCCAAGCTCACACAAAAATTTAGTGGAGACGGGGATGTGAGAAAGCATATCGAAGTGTTTGAACAAATATGCGATTCTCTAGGAGAACACCATGACCTACATAAGAGCAATGCTTTAAGCCTTAAAAGAATACATACGAAGGGAGTGCTTTGGGGTGTACCTCTCAACGAGAGGAAGAGAGGAAGTGAGAGACTTTATAATCGCTTGAAACATTGAATTCTCGTTTAAGTGGAGAGACTTTATAAGTCGCTTGAAGCTCCAGAAAGCCCAACGAGAGGAAGGAGAGTCAGTGAGAGACTTTATAAGTCGCTTGAAGCATTTGAATTCTCGTTGTAATCCAAATGAGCGCTTCAAACAATAACCAATTGCTTGATAGATTCATTAGGGGATTACGGCATGAGGATATCTACAATGGCCTAGTCATTAGAGGTATCACCACTTGGGAAGCAGTCACCACCAATGCGATCCAATTGGAGGATAATTTAATGATTCAAGGAGAAAGAGTGTCTGTTGAGCCTAAATATATTAGCTCGCAAGCATCAGGGCATCAGTCAATGACCCTAAAGCCTATTGCTAAGGAGCCAAAGATATCTGAGATGACTTTAGCAGATCTCACCAAGGCTATTCAAGAGAGTCTTAGAGACAATCGTGCTCCGCAAAACAATCATATGTATCCAAGAAGGGAGCAACAATGGTGCTCAATATGCTATGGACCACATAGTACCAGTGAATGCCCTACTTTTAGAGTAAAATTCAATGGTAACTGCAATGCATGTGGAAGGTATGGTCATCAAGCTAAGGATTGCATAGTATTTAAGCACGTGATGGCCAGTAGACCAACCTTAGCATGGACAGACACACCTCAAGTGCCTACATTGATGCCGGCCCCACCTCTTGAACAAACAGCACAACACATGGTCCCTAGGGCCCGAAATGTTGTTCAAACAACACCCTTACCACCTCCAGTGCTAGGACCGCAACCACCACATCCGAGAAGCACTTCTGTGAATCAAGTGGGTTGTGAGTCATCTATTGCTTGTTTGGAAGGCTGTGAGGAAGATATAGATCCTAATATTGCCTATGGGATGGATGTGCTTGAAGAAAGTCCACAATACTACATGGAGGACTATTGGGGACAAGTCAAACCTGTATATCAAGTAGCTGCTCTTGCGGCAAGAGCCAAAATATCAATTACACTGCTAAGAGACCACCTCTTCAATGCTATGAGTGTGGAGGTCCACATCTTGTAGCTGAGTGTCCTATTAGGCTACAAAAGAATGCCACACTTATGCAAACCAATCAAGCGAGCACGTCTAAAATTGCCGATACTCATGTGTAATCGATGTGGCATAGATCATTTGATTGCCCAATGTCCAAATAATCCAAATGCACCGAAGATCACGCCATTAAACTTGATTGAAGTTATCGAGGAGCCATCACCAAGTGCACCCGGGTATCAGTAAACGTACTCACACGATCAATGCTCCAAAAACAAAATTATATTCTTGAGGAAAGAGACACGGCATCAATTGCCCAATCTCAGAAAAAGAAGAAAACACGAAGAAAGAGATCGCAAAAAGCAACGAAGTCAGACCCCAGTTCAAAGACCAACATAGGGACTCGTGACGACCCCGTATATATGAACGACGCTGAAGAAGATTCTGATTCAGGTGAAACCATGGAGACCAAAATGACCACTAACATAGAAACCAACAAGGAAGATCTTCATGAGCCACAATGGCCAGGATCCAAAAAGAAGATAGGAACTTACCCAAACCCTACAGAGGAGATTGAGCGAGTCAAGCAATTAAGGAGTTTGGTAGAAGATACCCAAAGGGATCTAGAACCAGCACCTAGGAAGATCCAGATTACAGACACCGTGTTCCCTACGGAACAACAACCTCACCAACTCCATAGACCCTTGGACATACCTAGTGTCATTTAAGAAGAAAGTGACTTAAAGTCATGGGAAAGTGGGCGTACTCACTTCTTGATGGAAAGAATGTTTACAGAGGGACTACCTGATCCTATCGAAGAAATGGAGATCCCATCTTCCCCATGTCAAGGGACTCAAGGCCAAAAGGTGCCGTTAAACATTGCCAAATTGATGGATTTCATGTCTTCAGAAGTTAGAACCACCATCATGTCCAAACTATATAAAGATCCCGAGCTAGTCTCAGCCCTTCGAGCCTTCCTCAATGGAGAACTAAAGTTTGGGCTACCACAATTTGCACAGATGGATGGAGCTGGGGAGATGCCAATAGAGGAGGAACACATAGATCCACAACCCAACCTAGATGAGAACCTTGTTATAGAAATACCTGTTAACAAGTTGGGGCAATAATTTGAGGGTGATGAATCCAATGCGACTATACCAATCACTACTAAGGGATTAACTATGAAGGGAATCCTTGATGGTGGCGCTGGGGTTAGCATTGTGACTAAAAATTGCTGGGAAACTATGGGAAGACCTCACCTTGCGACCACAACCATAGTAGTGAAGATGGCCAATGGGTCTATTGTTAAACCTATTGGGATGTTAGAAGATCTCAAGATCAAGGTCTTTGGACATAAAATAAGAATTACCTTTATTGTTATGGATTTCTCCAAACACACTATGGCATTGGAGATGATCTTAGGACATCCTTTCATGAGGGAACCAAAAATGGTGCTTGACTGGTCTAAAAACCATGTCTACTTGCAGTTCCAAGATTCTGTCATTCGAGTGGATCTTGTGACCGGTCGAGCACATCCTCTAGGAAACAGGTTTATAATTGATCATAGATCTGACACCACATTTCACTCAGCCCCATTGCAGTATTGTTACACGTGTAAAGCGGACACTGATGTTGGGGAAGATTCTCCTTATATGGATGTACTACCTGGGATGACTGAGTCGGACAATGTGGATTGGGTCCACCTAGCAGCAACCATAGACACTTGGGGAAATAGTGGGACGACCTGGGTAACACCTGAGGGGGATGAAATACCACCACTTGTACCCTTAAATATGCTAGAAGCAATGCATATAGCTTCTGATGATCTACAAGATGAAAGTTTGACTGGCATTGAAACCAGTAGCGCCTCACAAGACTATAGCCCACACGATTTGGGGTCAGAATCATCAATTGAAATTGACTCTCAGGACGAAGAATCTGAGTTAAATCTTAGTGCAAATGTGGGGACAAACCATTCAGGGCCCAGTGGTAACCTAGATGATAATCTATCCAAGGGAGCAGAAGACACAAGTAGTGATTCATCTAGTGAGTCTTCTTCACGAGAATTAAACAAGAAGAGTAAGAGATATAAGAGGCGACGATATCGAGCAAATGTGCGTGCTAGAATAAATGAAAAGAAATCTACCGAAGAATGGCTTAATTATATAGGGGCATGTGATGCTCATCGAAAGTTGGTAGATAACTGGGGTGAATACCTTCAAAGCGTTATGTGGTGTAGTCCACAACCCATTGACATCGCACAACTAGAGGCTACAAATAAGCCAAAGTTGAGCCATACCGTAAGGAGACAACAAAATTGAGAGTTAGCTCAACAACAAAAGGAATCAGAAGTTAAATCACAATCCACAGAACAACAGGACCCCACAGACTTACACCCTGCACCTGAACATTTCAAATCCTATACCACAGAGGAACGTAAGTTTGTGTATACAAAGGCTCAAAGAAAACCTATCGATGGGAGCATTGGAGTCTATGATGGTCTAGCGATAGTTAAGGAAATAGAGTTAGCAGACCCAGGAGAAGAGTCTAAACCTGTCTTCATTGCCCAAGATCTGACAGCGACTGAGGAGTGTGTACTTAAAGAACTTCTCAAGGAATTCAGGGATATATTTTCTTGGACATATCATGATATGAAAGGTGTTCCACCTTCCGTGGTGCAGCACACAATTCCCATGAATAGCATGGCTAAACCAGTTCAGCAACGACCCTCCCCAATGAATCCTAAATATGCAAAGATCGTTCAAGAAGAGATTGAAAAGCTTGTGGAATGCGGATTCATATACCCTATTGAGCACTCAGAATGGGTGTCTCCAATAGTGATTGTGCCAAAGAAGAATGGAAAACTCAGAGTGTGTGTGGATCTCAAGAAGGTCAATGCTGCCACTAGGAGGGACCATTACCCCTTGCCATATTCAAAACACGTGCTTGAAAGAGTTGTAGGGAAGGAATCTTATAGCTTTTTAGATGGGTACTCTGGCTACAATCAAATCACAATTGTGCTGGAGGACCAAGCTAAAACAGCCTTTATAACCGAATTTGGAGTGTTCGCATTTCGTGTTCGCATTCGGTTTAACCAATGCCCCTGCTACCTTTCAAAGATTAATAAACACTGCTTTTAGAGAATATTTGAGGGAGTTTTGTGAAGCTTTCTTAGATGACCTTTGTGTTTATTCCTCTTGGAAATAACATCTATCATGCTTACGAAAAGTGTTTGAGAAGTGTAGATTGTATCGCATCTCCTTAAACCCTTTCAAATGCCAATTTTGGGTTAAACATGGAGTCATTTTAGGGCATATAGTGTCCAAAAATGGGATTTCCACAGATGAGAGAAAAATTAAAGCCATTGCTGAATTTCCACCACCTACAAACTATAAAGGAGTTCAAAGGTTCATGGGCCATGTTGGTTATTGCCGACAGTTTATTTTAAACTTTGCCGAGATAGCTCATCCTTTGTACAAGATTCTTATTGAGTTCCAATGGACTGCGGAGTGTGACCATTCTTATGAGTCATTGAACAAGACCTTGACTAGCGCTCCTATTCTATGAGTTCCCGATTGGAATGTAATTTTTCATGTGCATATTGATGCATCGAAATTTGCTATTGGGTGTGTTCTAGCTCAACCAGGAGAACATAAACTGGACTACCCCATTAGCTTTGCAAGTCGTCAGTTGAATGATGCCGAAAGAAACTACACCACTACAGAGCGAGAAGGTTTAGGTATGATTTATGCAGTGAAGAAATTTCGCTACTACCTTCTGGCCAACAAGTTTGTGTTCTATGTTGATCATCAAGCCTTGTTGTATCTAGTAAATAAACCTTGTTCCATGGGAAGAATTACACGATGGTTGTTAATTCTCCTTGAGTTTGATTTTACCATTGTGGTGAGACCTGGTAAAAGACATGTCATGGCTGATCATTTGTCTCGCATACCCAATGGTGAAGCCCCTACTGGAGTCAATGATGAATTGCCTGATACTTCTCTATTCCTAGTCGAAACCATACCTGAATGGAGTGAGAAGATTGTGAACTTTCTAGTTAATGGTTTTCCACCCAAAGAGCTTCGTAAAGACATAGCTTGAAAACTGTTAAAAGAATGTGAACCTTACTCTCTCATTGCGGGAACTCTCTACAGGCTAGGGAAGGATGATATTCTTAGACGTTGTGCCCGTGAGGATGAGTATTTATACATACTGCAAGAAGCCCACATGGGTATAGCCGGAGGAAATTTCTCAGGGGAACTAACAGCTAGAAAGGTGTTGCAATCAGGCTATTGGTGGCCAACTTATTTAAGGATGTATCACTTTTTGCAAAAGGATGTGATGAATGCCAACGTTACAAGATCACACAACAAAAGGATAGGATGCCCTTACATCCTGTTAAAGTGACTCGACCATTTGAAAAATGGGGTTTAGACTTTGTAGGCCCAATTAGTCCGGCAGCTCGTAGCACTCAATCTCGATATATTATCGTTGCCACTGACTATGTGACAAAGTGGGCGGAAGCCAGGGCGACACGTAAGGCCGATGCAAGGTCAACTGCCAAGTTTCTCTTTGAGAACATTATTACAAGATTTGGTTGTCCCTTTGAAATTGTGAGTGACAATGGTACTCATTTCATAAATGGAGTAATCAAAGAACTCACTACTAACTTCATGATAGCTCACCATAAGTCCACACCTTATTATCCGCAAGCAAATGGCCAAGCTGAGAGCACCAATAAAACCTTAATCTCTATCTTGACCAAAACGGTGGAAGCTCATCGCACAGATTGGGATTTAAAGTTAACTTCAGCTTTATGGGCTTATCGTATTGCGTATAAAGTTGCCATTAATTGCACACCATTCAAGATGGTGTATGGCCAAGAAGCGGTTATGCCATGGGAGTTTGTTGTTCCTAGTCTTCGAGTAGCTTCTCAAGAAGGTTGGGATGGTAACCCCTTAGTTGAGCGATTATATATCCTTGAAAGGCTAGATGAAGAGAGGCAATTAGCTGTGCAAAATGCACTTGTGGAGAAAGATAGGAGGAAGAAATGGTTTGACCGCCATCTAAAGAACAAAGATATCAATGTTGGTGATAAAGTCCTTATGTATGGAGTGCGTAACGAAAAGAAAAAGTTGAAATATGCGGGAAAAGGACCATATAGAGTATGTGAGATCACCCCACAAGGAACCATTCGTGTGGAGACTCTTGATGGAGTTGAAACCATTGGACTCCTCAATGGGAGAAAATTTAAAAGATACTATGATCCTTTAAGCCAAGAGGAGTTGCGTGCCATCCATACAAAAAAGGCAGCCAAGGCACAAATAGAATTGAAGAAGATACAAGCTCAAGCTGAGGCTAAGGAGCGACAACAACGTATAAGACAAAAACGAGAGGCTAACCTTGGAGTCACACATGCATTCCACGTTGAAATCGACGAGGATTGGTTGGACTCTGACACACCTCTACGATACCCTATTGAGTTAAATAGTGCCTATGGAAAAAGTTCTATATAATGCCTTATTGGACACGGGTGCTAAATATAATCTGCTATCATATGGGGTGTGGTGTCAGTTAGGGAAGCCACCTCTATCTGAGAGTATTATCCAAGTCAAGGGTGTCAACAAAAAAAAACTACGGTTTTTGGAATCTGGCACACTTCTGTCAGTTATGACAATGGGGTTGTAGCTCAAGACTTTTTGGTCATGCCTACTGGAACTATGGAGGGTAATATAAACCTAGGACACATGTGGATGATAGCCACCAAATGCACTATTGATTGGGGAACTGGGGGTGTCACAACGCAAAAACCAACTCTTATCCCTACCACTCAAGCCATAGTCCTTGAGATATTGCCTAAGGAAATAAAACCCAAGACATTGCATGTCCAGGAGGTTGAACCATACGTCCCCATAGCCCAACTCTCTAGAGCTTCAACTGATGTAGTTGAAAGAAAGCTTGAGACACACAAGAACCATCCTAATATAACAAAGAGAACATACAAGTGGGTCCCTAAAGCTTCTTTGGTAACCATGGCTGATGCTAGAAAACGGAAGCCTCGTAAGAAACGCCCCCCTCACTTTAAGAAATGTAAAGAAACATTGCGTTGGATTCAAAACGACTATTGGAAGCCCAAGGATACTATGAAGGAAATGATCAAATCTGGGTGCCCAAACGTAAATTGTACTCTTACCTGTCACCTGGCCCATGTAAACCCAATCCTGTGGGTCCAAAACAAATTGAAAATCGTGGAAAGGAAAAAATCACGGAATGTTACACACCCGCTCTAGAGCTTGTTTGAGTACCAAAGAAAGAACGATTTGTTCCACCTAGCTCAGGAACAGAGAAATCAAATGAAGCTTCTTGCTCTTCATGTAGTTCTTATACGCAAATAGAAGCTTCGACACAACCTCTACCCACCATTGTACATATCCATACAAGCAAGAAAGAGTTTGCACCTCCCGTTGTACGTTCACCACCTACAACAATGTTGAAAATAAAATCATGGGAGAGTACCTTACCACCCTTGCAACTAGATGAAACACATAGGGCGATCGAAAACTATTGGTTAAAGCCTTCACCCATAACAACTTAGAACAATTGGTTTCAAAAGGTGACGACATCATTCCAAAAGGTATGATCTACCCAAGGAAGGGAGGAGTGTTTGCTGACATCCATCATTCACTTGCTTCCCTCTCAACCTTCCTCCCTGACCTCTCAATCTCCAATCCTAGGGAATGTATATATAAAGCCTTATACTAGTTCTAGCAAACAAACAAAAAAAAATTTAAAAAAAGAAAAAGAAAAAAGAGCAAGAGCAACTAGCAACAAAAGAGCACCCTATCAGATCCTACGCATAAGTCTAAATTCACCATGTCACATCAAGCAACACACAAAAACAACTCATGTTTTAAAGACCTAACCAAATCTATCTGTATTCTCAGAGATGGCTAGTTCACTAGAGGCATGCGCTTCTATTTTTTATGAAAGGTAACCTTTTTCTTTTTCTCAAGTGTTTCACATCTGCTACCCTGTACTTTCTTGCGAATGGGATTTGGTAGAGAGACTTGCACATGAGCGAAATTTTGATGAGTTAGAATGGCTGATACGTCTATAGATAACTAGTGATCCCTACCCAGTAGCGAATGTTTCTCTGGTGGCACATGCTTATTCTTTTGCACGGGATGAGTATCCACGCATCGCGAGGTTCTTGATTAACAAGCTTGTGCAAGAGGATGATGAAGAAGAAATAATAGAGACCGAGGAAGACTATGGCCTCACGGAAAATGATTTCGTTTATCTAGATGATGAGGATAGAGGCCTAGCCTTAGGGTGGCCACCCGGTTTATATAATATCCTCTTTCCTTGATTCTAAAAGGGATGACATATAGGTAGGTTAGGAGTCTGGATTGTGTTTTGAGTTTGTTTTCTAGGAGATTTAATTTTTTTACACTGACATGCCTCCTAGAGGTATAGTGCTTATTTTTTGGATGTGTTAGGTAGGACTTATATGGATCTCCATCCACATGGCTGAGGACATCTGCTTCGACGAAATGAGCAACTCCATACCTCCAGGTGTACTACTTTCCATGATTCATGTTGGTGGAAATGTATAATTGCTAATAATGATTTTTCATGGTTTGTTTGAGTGCAATAGTTATGTTTGTTATCTGCCATTATAGATGTATAAATTTGTCTTTGCTTAAGTTGATGGAACTAGAGTTTAATCTTATGGATGAGCCTTGAGATTAGGAGACCGTGACTTTAGGTTAACTCATTTACTTGACCACTAGGCCTAGCTAATAAAATTATTTGAGTATTTGAGACCTTAGGAATGTTTAAGGCATAGAGAAGCTTGCTCACTTAAACAAAAAAACACTAGTGAGAATACAAAGGAAATGGAAGCAAAAAACATAAGTGCAACAAATGAAAAATCTAATGCTGGAAGAGAAATCCTTGCTTGATTTGGTACTTCACTCACATGTATTGTCTATGGTACTAGAGCCCTAGAGGTTCCCAGTGTGGGCGCTTTTCTTTGAGAAGCAAAAAGCCCTGGACATACAAAATAAGCACACACGTCAAATGATTGTGAACCAAAGTAAAAAAGAAAAAAAGAAAAAAACAAAAAAATGAATGACATTTAAAAGACTTCCATCGAGCTTACAGTTAACATTTCAAGCTTTTGTTTGCAGTTGTGAGAGCTAGTTGGCTAATCAAAGCTGAAAAGCACAATTAGGGAATCTTGCATTTAGATAATCTTCTTAGCTTAGCTAGTACTAGAGTAGTTGTTTTAACCTTAGTCATAGCTAACTAATTGGTAGACTCGCATATAAGCCCAAAACTCTTGATTAATTAATTTACTCAAAGTGCGATTTATTTGTCCTTAATGGCAGTCTAACATTTCATAAATCTTGCATTTACTCATTTCCACATGTACTTTACATTTCCCTCATGATTTATGGCCATATAATTCCGCTTGCTGAAACAGTGACTTTGCCTTGCAGATTCAAATCCAGATGCTCTACAACATGGACATAACAAGTTTCAACTCAATAGATTCCGAGGACGGAATCTACATCAGAAGGGGGCATGTTAACCCTCATGGCTCACGGACGTTCTAACCTACGGCGGACATTGTATTATTTATTTGGTAGAGTCAGGTACCGGGCTTGTCAGTCCAATAGGAAAAGGGTAAGAGTGATCGCCGATGAGAGACGCACTCTAATTGGAACATTCAAGGGATTAGTTGGCTAAGCATGGGTGCCCAAGTGTGAATGGGGCGAGCTCATATAAAAGTCAACTAAACCTAAAATTCACTCATTCTCTCATTTGTGCAATTGAAGAGTGCTCTTGCTCCATCTCCTTCTTCTTCTTCTTCATCTCTTTGTGTGTGTGTGTGAGAGAGAGAGAGTGCGAGAGGGAGAGAGAGGGAGTGTGTCGGCAATCGAGCATTACGAAGGCATGATGGTGGTGAAGCGATTGAGCGCGGCGTAGCGGCGTCTCCTTCCTCTTTGCGGTGAGGAATCCTCCACGAAGCAAGCGTAGAGCAATGAGTGACACACCATCGCCTTCTTTGAGCTTACTAGTTTAGGCTTGTTGTGTGCTTGGAGCCATTTGTGGCTCGCACACGGTGTATCGGCAAGTTCCTTGCATTGACACGTGTGACATACACGCACAGCCATTGCCAAATTCTATCCACTTTGGATTGATCAATATATAGCCCATTAGCTGAAATAACATGCCCTAGATAGTGAATTTCTTCTTTCCGAAAATCACACTTAGATTCCTTGGCGTATAATTTGTTTGTTCGTAACAACTCCAACACCTACCTCAGATGTTGTAAGTGTTCTTATTCAGAAGCACTGTAGACTAGAATTTCATCAAGGAAAATGATGACAAACTTGCCCAAGTATGGCTTCAAGACACTATCCATAAGTGTCACGAATGTTGTGGGCGCATTGGTTAACACAAAGGGCATCACCAAGAACTTGTAGTGTCCAAACCTTGTTCGGAATGCCGTTTTGGGTATATCAGCCAGTCGAATACGGACTTGGTGATAACCTGACCGCAAGTTTATTTTCTTAAAAATGAGAGCATGAGTGATTTTGTCGAACAACTCATCCACTCGTGGCAATGGGTACTTGTTCTTAATCGTAACCGAATTTAAACCACGGTAGTCTACGCACATGCGCACATTGCCGTCTTTTTTCTTCACTAATAGGATAGGAGAAGCCCATGGTGAAGAACTGGGTTGTATAAACCCTCTGATAAGGTAGTCAAAAGCTGATACTCCACCGCACCAGCTTCAGAATAACTCAGACGGTAGGGCGGTTTACTGACAGGTTTACAGCCTGCAACCACATCGATGCTATGTTGCAACGATCGTTTCGGCGGTAATCCTGGTGGCAAATCATTAGGAAAAACATCTTGAAATTCCTTTAATATTTTTTGTAACTCACTAGCAACATTTGCTTGTTTGGAAGTAGCCATTGGTGGAAGAGATAAGAGAGAAGCATGCGGCGTTGAGGAATGTTCAACACATTCAATGTTAGAGAGAAAATGAGACAATGAGTGACACAAAAAAACTTGATCTATTTATAAAAAATGAGCTGCATAAGCTCAGCTGTACAAATGTGCGCATATGCCGCATGTGTCAATGCAAGTAACTTGACGATACACCGTGTGCGAGCCACAAATGGCTCCAAGCACACAAAAAGCCTAAACTAGTAAGCTCAAAGAAGGTGATGGTGTGTCACTCACCGCTCTATGCTTGCTTCGTGGAGGATTCCTCGCCGCGAAGAAGAAGGAGACGCCGCTACGCCGCGGTCAACCGCTTCACCACCGTCGTGCCTTCGCTTGTTGTGTGCTTGGATCCATTTGTAGTTCGCACACGGTGTATCGGCAAGTTCCTTGCATTGACACGTGCGACATACGCGCACATTTTTCGCGCCGCTACGCCACGCTCAACCGCTTCACCGTCATGGTGCCTTCATAATGCTCGATCGCCCACACACTCCCTCTCTCTCCCTCTCTCACTCTCTCTCTCTCACACACACACACAAAGAGATGAAGAAGAAGAAGAAGGAGATGGAGCAAGAGCACTCTTCAATTGCACAAATGAGAGAATGAGTGAATTTTAGGTTTAGTTGACTTTTATATGAGCTAGCCCCATTCACACTTGGGCGCCCATGCTTAGCCAACTAATCCCTTGAATGTTCCAGTTAGAGTGCACCTCTCATTGGCGATCACTCTTACCCTTTTCCTATTGGACTGATAAGCCCGGTACCTGACTCTACCAAATAAATAATACAATGTTCGCCGTAGGTTAGAACGTCCGTGAGCTGTGAGGGTTAACAATGGCCTTCTCCTAAAAATCTAGAAGAGTTATAAGTTTTTTTGAGATTTGCAGGTTTTTTACCGAAGGTTTGTTAGAAACTATGCTAATATTGTTGTTCCCATGACGGATCAACTGAAAGGCAAAGTCAAAGCTTTTCAGTGGAAACCCGCTCAACAACACAATTTCAACACGCTCAAGGATGCATTAGCTACAGCTCCCATACTAGCCATTTTAGATCCTTTGAAACCATTCATTTTGGAAACGGATGCCAGTGACCGTGTTATTGGAGCAGTCCTGTTACAAGACGGACAGCCAATTGCATTTGAAAGCAAGAAGCTTGATGCAGCTCAGCAGAACTACTTTGCTTATGAGCGCAAACTCTATGCAATAGTGTCTGCCTTAAAAACATGGCGGCATTATCTGTATGGTGCTCAGTTTGAGATTGTGTTTGACCATGAAAGCATTAAATGTTTTACACAACAATCGGATTTGAAGGGTCGAAAAGCCAGTGGGCCAAGATTCTTCAAGAATATGACGCCAAGCTCAGGTATCGTAAAGGTCGATATAATGTGGTGGCTGACGCTCTAAGTCGTATGCCGGAGATCAATTCTCTCTTGTTCCCGGAACTTCGTAGTAAATTTTTGGATTCTCTCAAAGAAAAATATGAGCATGATGAAGCATATTCCAAAGTATGGACCCATGTTTAAATGAGGGATCCTTTTCACTCCAATGATAGTAGTGTAGCGTTAACCTCCACCCCTAGTTCTCCTTTATTCAGTGATGAACTACAGCGATGGAAGCATTTCACCATCGACAATGGGTACCTACTCCACAAGGGGAGAGTTTGTGTACCGACGGACATAGACATTCGGCACCAAATTCTTTATGAATGTGATGATAGTCCAAGTGCAGGGCACCCGGGTATTAAAAAAACTTATGCTCTCATATGACGACAGTTTTACTGGCCATGTATACATGGCTTTGTTCAAGCTTATGTCTTGCATTGCCAAAAATGTCAAGTTAACAAAGCAGAGCACCTGAAAGCAGGAGGACTCTTACATCCTTTGGATATTCCCAATGGAAAATGGGAAAGTATCTCTATGGACTTTATTGTGGGTTTACCAACCAATGTACGAGGTCATAACTTGGTATGGGTGGTCGTAGACAGGTTGACTAAACTATGTAAGTTTATTTCAATCAAATCAACGGTTAAGACACCAGAATTAGCCAAGTTATTTGTGGACAACCTATACAAGCTGTATGGTTTGCCAAGTAACACTGTCAATGATCGTGATCCCAAGTTTAACAATCACTTTTGGAGGGCTGTGTTTAAACGATTGGGTACACAACTGAACCTTAGTACAACCGATCATCCAGAAACAGATGGTCAGACTGAACGGGGTTAACCAAGTGCTAGAGGATATGCTAAGAGCATACGTCAGCAAAGAACAGTCAGACTGGGAAGATACTTACCTATTCTCGAGTTTGCCTACAACAATGCTAAGCATGTCACAACTGGATTTAGTCCTTTCATGCTCATATATGGGTTTCAACCTAGGTCACCTGTTATGGTGGGGTTAACAACCGAAAATCTCCAAGAGGGTAAGGATTTTTTCCAAGACCACATGGATATGTTGAAACTCACTCGTCAGAATGTCCGACAAGCGCAGGATCGGTATAAGAAGTATGCTGATGAGAAAAGTCGGCAAGTTACCTTCGAGGAAGCGGAGGAAGTATTTTTACGTGTGCCAAAACATTCAAAAAATCTGAAAACTGGGCCAAAGCCTAAATTATCTCCCCGATATTGTGGTCTTTCAAAATACTCAAGCGAGTAGGTGATCGTGCCTACAAATTATTTCTACCTACTGTAAGGATCGGGAGGGGAAAGGGAGCTCAAGGAGGTTCAAAGTTGAAAGGCTCCATTGCTACACAGTGAGCTGCACACACTTAATAAAAGATGCACTACCACTAAAGGGACAAATTGATGTACACACAAAAGTAGGATATCATATTGCATAGCCTATATTATATGTACAGCACAAGGCTTTATATAGGGCCTTGATATTACACGGCTAGCACAAATGCCTATACATGGCTTATTCTTATGTTTACAGCAAATATACTAAGGTGTCAACATCAACTCAAATGAGGTGTAGAGGGATGTCCCATGCCTATCTCAACAAGCCTCCCCTTAGGCATGGACTATACTGAATGAAGCTGAATCGAGACCTAAGGCCACACAGGCTAATGGTCACACAGACCGAGGTAGTCGCACAGACTATAGTCACATAGACTGAGTGTTCTCATTACATGGTGTCACACAGACTAAGAAGTCCTCCCCTTAAATAGAAAAGGTGGAAGACTATCCATTTTACAGTACATCAGTATATTCGCAAAAGTAGTTGGGGGCGGCACACACATGGAGACAATTCTCTTCCTATTCAGCTGTATCTCCGTCCTTTTCTTCTGCAAGATTGACTCTATTTTTGTTGCTTCCTTGGCACTTTGATGGTGGATGACCTTTGATGCCGCAATTGCTACAATATTTGTTCTTGTAGCAGTCTTTGGAGAAGTGTCCAGGTTTTCCACATTCATAACACTTCTTGTTATTTAATCTAGGTGATGATGATGACGCCCTAGATGATGATGATGATGATGACGTGAAATAAGCTCCTCCCAGTGATTCATATTTCTTCTTATTTTTCTTTTCTTCTTCATGGATTGCCCCTGTAACATATTGCAGAGAAGGAATGGGTTCCTTTTGCTCTAAGACTGTTACTATGTTGTCAAAACTTTCAGGTAGAGCACTTAGCAGCACAACGACTTGATCTTCTTCTGGGACTTGGCACTGAATGTAAGTGAGCTGCGTGATTATGCTCATTAGTCTATTAACGAGGCTTGAAACATCCTCCCCTTGGAGCATAGTAAGTTTGTAAAGTTTTTTCTTTAAGCTAATCTTACTTTGCTTTTGTTTAGCACTGAAGTTATGTTCCAAAATATCCCATGCTTGGATTGCAGTGGTACAACTATCTGTAAAATGCACATAATTATCATGCAGTGATGTGATAATTATGTCGAGTGCCTGTTCATCTTTAGCTTGTGCCTATGCGATTTGGGCTCTAGTGAGAGTGCCTTCAACAAAAGTGGATGGTTCGCTTATTTTCGGTTTTACAACAGACCATAGTTGCTTTTTCATAAGATATCCTCGCAGCTTGGTCTACCAAGTGTGGAAACCATCTCCATTGAATTTTTCAATCCCTTTCTCTCCCATGATGCAAAGTGGTTCCAAACGCAGAGGGTCTCGGTCTTACCAATAGAGATACTATCTCTATGGCAGTGTCTTGCCCTTTACAGGAGGTAATATGAATGTCGGATTATGCTTAACTTGCGAAGTCACTCTTTGCAAGTAGGATTTGCAAAGTTCCTCTTCACAAACAAAGAAGGTTTAGCCCTGAAGTCGAGGGAGAGCTTTGATTATTTGCTTTGCACTAGTTGCTTGTAGGGAATTTACAAAAGCTTTTAAAAAAACCTTGTACAAAAAAGTTGTTGCTTGTTGTTGCTTGTTGCTATGTGTTGCGGAGAGTTTTGTCGATGTTGTCGAGCCACCACGAGATGAGGATCCTATGGTGCTACGCTTGCAAATGATTTATAATTGTGCAATACGCAATGCATGTGGGACATGCTGCTTAAAGGGATAAGTGAGCCAAGGCGTGGGTACAAGGGCTTATATATCATAAAAGGTTACAAAATAAAAATAAAAATAAAAATGAAATCTTCCGAAATCTGTCGATTGCCAAGAACGAGCAGAACCCGTCGAAATGCTTGGGAGTGCAAGCTTAAGCCATTTCGAAAATCGAGGAGCTAATTAGGAGCGCTTTGCTGTTGTGATTGCATCCTTGTGGGCTGATCGGGATTTTGTTGAACATGCTGATGATGAGCTCGTGTGTGTGTGTGTGTGTGTTTGTGTGTGTGTATTATGAAGATAGCGCTGCAGCAGAGCTTTGAATTGCATTGAGTGAGGCTAGCGCTGCAGTTTGTGTGTGTAAAGCAATCATGTCTTGCTCAATTCGGTCTGCCCCAATGAAGTAGCGCTATCCAATCTGCTCCAATCTCCAAGCTTCAATTCAATTTGTGTGCTCTCTCAGCTCGGTCTTGCTGCCCACTATCTACTGCAATTGAGTGTGTGTGTGTGTGTGTGTGAAGCAATCAAGCTCACAAGATCAGTGATTTCCTCCTGTAGCACTGTCAAGCTCCCTCATGCAGCACAATTTCTATTGAATACACCTTATAGCGCTTTTACTCGCTACCTGATTTCACTGGTGCCCGGCTTCAGACTTTGATGCAATGCGTGAAGAGTGTCGTGGCTCTAATTTGCTCAGTCTCGTCTCCTTGCCTTGGCTTAGATTGCTCCTTTTCTTGATCGGAAGTTGCAAGACAAAATGCCTCTCCGATATTCACATCCGTGGATTCCGATCGGCGTAATTCCAAGTGAATAGGATAATTTTCTCACAATTTAGGAGGGTGATTAAGGATGTTAATTGGATTCTAATCGACTGTGTGATTATTAGAAAGCGGGAAAGTGGGGTGTCTATGTAATGAGAAGAAGATGGCTAAGCTAATTATGGTGCTCACTAGCTCTGATACCAGTTGTAAGGATCGGGAGGGGAAAGGGAGCTCAAGGAGGTTCAAAGTTGAAAGGCTCCATTGTTACACAGTGAGCTGCACACACTTAATAAAAGATGCACTACCACTAAAGGGACAAATTGATGTACACACAAAAGTAGGATATCATATTGCATAGCCTATATTATATGTACAGCACAAGGCTTTATATAGGGCCTTGATATTACACGGCTAGCACAAATGCCTATACATGGCTTATTCTTATGTTTACAGCAAATATACTAAGGTGTCAACATCAACTCAAATGAGGTGTAGAGGGATGTCCCATGCCTATCTCAACATCTACACATTCTCGTATTCATCCGGTGTTTCATGTAAGCCGTTTACGTAAGCGGTTTCATGGGGACGACAATGTCATTGATCAACAGATTTTGGTAGATTTCATTGAACCTCCTACCTTACCGCATGAACCTGAACGTGTTCTCGATTATCATGAGTTATGTACGCGTCATCATGTACTTCAACAAGCCTTAATCAAATGGAAAGATCGACCTGAGGAAGGTTCCACTTGGGAAAACATTAATGTTCTTAAGAAGAAGTTTCCCACTTTTGTTTTTGAGGACAAAAACTCTTCTAAGGGGGGAGTAATGTCAAGACACCAGCAAGGCCGGACTAGACAAGGGCAAGGCCGGGCTAGACAGTGTGGAAAGGGAGTCCAACTAGGGCAAAGGGCCAAGGTCCATGCTATATAGTGGGTGGTTGGGAAGTGGACTCCTAGGTTCTAGTTCCTCTTGTCTAACAACATGCACTTTGCCGTGAAGGGGGCTCAAGGAGGTGGTTGAGAAATCCATCGTTGTGGCTAGCCCTAGTGACACTCTAGTGCCACTACCATTGATAGATGAAGCTATCCTAGAGGTAGAAATCAGTCACTTCTCCTCAGTGGTAGTGGATGGGGAGGAGTATGTGTTTATGCATGGCTTGGAGAAAGCATTTGATTTGCGCACGGATGAATGCTTGAGCGTGCTATGCACCAGCGCCCAATTTCCCTTAGACAGTGCGCCAGATGCCCTTGAAAGCAAACTCTTGCCACTTGGGGACTCTGTTTCAAATACTATTGCAGTTATGTGTGCGGAGGTCATGGAAGCCGAGCAGTTGCACGTGGATGAGGAAGAATTACACTCCATGCAAGCCAAGGTTGAGGTTGCTAGGATGCCTACTCCACTGCATAACCCCCCCTCTTATGATCCAAAGCTTGTAGGTGTGGTGCAAGGGAGGATTGGCTTGGGTGGAAAGGACGGGTGGCAGTTGGACGGTCTTTGGACCTAAGTCTTCCCTTGCGCATTACCTAGGACAACTCCCCCCTTGCAATGTTGCCATTGTACATAATGATTTTACTCCCCAAGGCCATTTTATGGCGTGGTCGTTGAAAGCTCTAAGCAAGGTTTTGTGTTTGTGCACCATTGCTCAAACTGCACATCTTGTGTTTCTAGTGCGTAGATCCCTTGTATGCACAACCTTTGGCACTGGCTTCCGTTACAAATTGCTTGCCTAAATAGGGATACACACTTCCGTTGGCTCAATTAACCCTAAGGAGAGAGCGCAGTCCCTCCTGGTTGGCTGGGGAGTTATCTTACGCACAAGATAGATGCCAGGAAATGTCCAAGAAAATTATGAGCTCTTCAGATGTATGATGTAAAATCAACTTTTGGAAGGAATAAAATATACTTTGAATTGCCTCTCTATCTTGTACGTTCTTTTCAATGTGATCTCTCAATCTTGTAAATTACTAAAATTGGTGATGTGTTTAATAAGTTGTGTCTTTTTTACTCAATGCAATAAATCAGCATAAGTGGGATGCACATGATCACTCCCTTTAACTTACCTTAATTATGGGGACAATACAAAAAACATATGAGTGAAAAGAAGTGAAATTTATACTATCATGTTGCATAAAGATTTGATTTCACTAAATCTTAACATTGTTTGGTATCCTGGGGGACATACAAAACCATATAATGCAGAAAAAAAGGTGGCCACAAGGGTGCGCAAATGGCCCATCCAGCAGTTTTCGATGACTTTCCTGTGCGCCCTTGTGGCCACCTTTTTTTTGCATATTTTGGCCATTGCTGCACTCCAGGACCCTGAAAATGGTGAGATGAACCTAAAATTTCACTTTTCATACACATTAGTACTTCCCTCAACTCAACTAAATAGTTCCCTACACCAAAAGGCAAAATCACATTGGACAGTATGAAAATCTATAGTATCATGTTGCATAAACATTTGATTTCACTAAATATTAACATTTTGGGTATCCTAGGGGGAAAACAAGGCTAGAAAATGCAAACAAAAGGGTGGCCATAAGGGCACGCAGGTGAGCAAACCAAAACTGCTGGATGGGCCATCTGCACGTCCTTGTGGCCACTCTTTTTTTGGCATTTTCTGGCCTTGTCTGACCCCTAGGATACCAAAAATGTTAATATTTGATCTAAATTTAAATCCCTATGTCCAGAATCACCAAACTTAAAACACATGGATAATCCCAAATGCCAAATGAATTTGGAGAATAGACGCAACTCTTAATCCTTTTAAGATCCACAGAAATATTTTTCCACATTGTGTAAGGGAAGCCCTTATCCAAAGGTCTTACGGAGTGTTCCTTATCTTTTCCCCTTGCCTTTGTTGTGCACGAAGCGTAAAGCGAAGTTCGCATTGTGTCCTAAATGTGTTGGTATGCCCCAATGCGGGAGAACATGTCTTCGTCTGTGGCCTTCCTTGCAAGGTTGACCTTGTGCAGAACGGGAAATAGGTTTTCCGCTATGCCACTTTCTTTTAAATCATCCTTTAGGAGTTGAAAAATAGACTGGTAGGCTTTGGTGTTGATCCCAACCTCATCACAAGCTTGTTGCACGTCATCTTCACTAACATATTTCTCAATTTGTTTATAAGGTCCTTGGTGACTGCATACTTAATGTGATTCCCTTCAGGTGATTGTAAGATAGATATCACATCATGGGTATTGAGACAACTAGTGAGCAGGTTGAATCGATCATCTTGGCTTGTTCCACCGCATGCCTCCTGGAGGAAGTTTCTAGCAACGAATAAGATAAATGTTAAAAAAATAGTGTGAAGTAAGAATGTATCATGCAAGTAAAGATCAAATCACCTTGTGCTTGTCACTCGTCGTTTTCGTGCTCCACCCGAATGTGTAAGGGTTTCAATGGATAAATACGTGCGTTTGCGTTCCCTTGCACCAAGGGGTGTTTCCTTCAAATATGTAATCGTGTTGGCAAGCTTCATAATGTGGGTATCCTTTTCTTGCATTTGTTGTTGAATAGTTTCAACCTCCCTCTCCGAAGAGCAATACTATGTTGTAATGCCGCCTTCTTGAGCTTAAGAGCTTGACATTCGTGCATCCACATATGCAAAGAAGCACCTGCACCGATACAAAACCGCTTGCAATAGCCTTACAAGCCTACTTCTCCCCTCCCAAGATATTGAAATGTCAAAAGTCTATTAAAGGATGGATGGAAGTGGCTTATAGGATCGTAAGGGTACAAATGGTTGTCCACCCAAATATCAACATTCGTCTCACGGACGGCACGACATTTTTGTGATGACCTTTGATCACCCGCACATACGGCCGTCGGTGCAAACGCCGTGGGCAAGCGAATATGTATGCTTTTGGTGTGCAGAGTACATGGTGGTGGAAGCAAATAATTGGTGATGTCCGTAAGAACCATGGTAGCTGTTGCGTGAGGAAGCAAAGGATAAAAAGATAGAGGGGGAGGGAGATGGAGGAAGATGGGAGGAGAGAAGGGGGAGGGGGGAGGGAGAGATTGGGGAGTAGGAGGAGGAAGGTAGGGGTAGGGAGGGAGAGGAGAGGGAGGGAGTAGGGAGGAGGAGGGGGAGAGAACGAAGTGTTTTTTATTTTTTGGCAAAAAAGATTTTGAAAAAATGGACTTTCTAACTTGAAGGTAAAAAAAAGAGTCAAAAAGTGATTTTTGGATATGTATATGTTGGGAGGGAGTTTTAAGTCAAAAATGAGTTTTTTGAAAAAAAGGGCAGATCTTGGCTCTTAGTGACCACGTTTTTGCTGATGTGGCCACACCCCTATACTTCCTTCACTTCAAAAAGCTAGAGAGAGAAAGTAACCTCTTACGTCCACATCCTACATTTGTCTTAAAGAAAGGCTAGAAAAGCCTACTCAAAACTACCTTCTTCTATGTCCTTGTCCCCTTAACCCTACACAACATTAGCCTTTATCCCTAAAAGTTAGGATTCCTTAGAAGGCCCATGCAAAGTCTATATTTCTCCTAATGTTCTCGCTCTCGCTCTTGCTCTCTATCTCGTGCCCTAGTTCCGTCTCTACCTCGTGCCTCCCTCAGTCTCCCTATGGGCGAGGGGTTGCCCTATGGGGGGTGTTAGCCTCTGCCATGCCCTGCACAAACTCGAGCCACCCCTAGCCTCTACAAAACCATGATCCTCGCTCCCACTCTCTTAGCAAACCAGCGCAAACAATAGCACTTGCAAACCACACTAGCACAACAGCCTCTGCATAATCATGCCCCTCGCTTCCACTCTCTCAGCAACCCTTGCTTCCATAGTCACTAGACTAGGGTACTGCCATGACGGCGCTGTTGTCTACGAGTGGTCTGCCTAGAGTTGGATGCTCCACTTGACTTTGGCCTCCACTTTGATAAGGACAGAGTCCCTCAAGTTTTCATCGAGCTTCAAGGGTTTTCACACCCCTCTCACAGCTCTCAAGGTTTGACCTCCACTTCCACAAGGACAATTGCAGGTTTTTGTCGAGCTTCAAGGGTTTTCACACCACTCTCATAAAACTCAAGGTTTACGCGAGCCATGTCTTCCTTCAACACGCCGACCCCCAAAACACGCAAGAGTTTTCTTCCTATGGTATCTGCACCCAAGAAGGATCCCACCACTCACCAAGATGCATGGATCACGACCCTAGAGGCTCAGATCCAAGCACTTGTTTGGGAGAACACTGCACTCAAACAACGCTTGAGTAAGCTTGAGGATGCGGCAAAGGAGAACAAAACTCTACTCGCAAAAAAACACAAAGTCGAAGCTTCTCTCAATGAGGCTATAAGAATCCCTTGCCCTCAAGATTAGAATTGGAGAACTCTCCCCACCATGGTGCACCAAAGAGGACACCCTCAAAGAAGCCATCACCATGCTGAATGACACTCTTCAACCAATCAACATCAAGCCCGACACTGTCTCTTGGATCAACGGCACACATAGGCGTGTACCACCTAGAAATTGCATCCTCACTTTCAAAAACAAAGAATAACGGACAAGGCTTCTACGCCAATCCTACTGCCTCAAGAGGACAAAGCTTTGGATCGCCAAGCAATTGCCATGAAACCAACTCAAGCATAAAGCAAGCTGAGCTCAAGAAGATGCATGAAGCTCGTAAAAGAGGTAAATGGGCAGTCTATCGTGGTGGTAAAGCCATCATTCAGGAGTTTCAAACTCCCAAGCAAACTCCCCCCTTAGGTTTTGATCTTCTATATTTTCCCCCTGATGGACCCTCAGTCCCTAATTGATGTGTATTTAACACCTCCACCTTAAAAGAACGGATGTAATGTTTTGTTTTGGTCCCATGGGTCATATCTGACCTCCGTGGACAATAATTCTCTCTCTCTCTCTCTCTCTCTCTCTCTCTCTCTCTCTCTCTCTACCTTTTTATCTTTTCTCTATCCGCTCTCTCTTTACTTATATAAATTTTTCTTCCCTCTTTCTCTATCTCTCTTTCAATGTGTTTATCCAAAATATTTTTAATCTTTCATTTTTAATTAATTAGTTTTTAAATTAACGTATATCTCTCTCTTTCTCGTTGCTTATATAATGTTTTCTTC
>NC_140953.1:98943757-98959920 GCF_014529385.1 Adiantum capillus-veneris
CCATTAGCTCATAATTGCAAGGTTTGTGAGGATGTAGGTTGTGTGGAAGAACCCTTTCATGGGTGGGTAGCCTACCCTATGGCACTTTTTTCAAACTAAATTTAAGTTATGTTTGTAAGTTGTTTGTGATTTGTGGACATGTTGTCAAAGTGTAGTAGGAAGCTATGGTTATAAAACTATTTCAATGCCTGGGGATTAAACTAGCAAGGCTGGTGCGTATGTAGATTATGTGTTTAAGAAAGCCACCATGTTTATCCAATGCGGCTAGCTTAGTTGGAAGAGGGTTGGACTTACATCACCAACGGGTTCAATCCCCACTAAGCGCCATTGGCCGTATCTTAAGGCAAAGGATGGTCCCAAGGCAAAGGATGGTCCCAAGTGCCCGGCCTAATGCATGGCGTTGGTGGAATAAAAATAGCTGACTTGTCAGTACTTAAAACAAAAAAAAAAAGGAAACCCACCAAGTAAAGGAACAAGATAGTGGGAGCATCGTAACAAGGGTTGTCATCATGCTATCGTGTAATAAAGTTTGGTATGGTTTCTTTATTGTGTACTACCATTCATATCGTATGATTCAGATTTGTAGGACGTGTCTTTCAAATAACTCCCAAGAACCATGTTGACCACATAGTCACAAGGAATGGCCATTTTTAGGTCTACGTTCCTTGTTCCAATCTCCCATTCCAAATCCGTGTTTCGTGTTTCAGACATGAGTATCCATAAAAGGGGATGATATTTCATGCATGTTGCCATTCCGATTTCCCATTCCGGGTAGCTATGCCATGTCATACTGTTGGGTATGTTGTGTCGTACAGTCATACGGTACAATTGTAGAGATATGGCAACTTCCATGATTGTTACGATCAACATACCACAATTGGAATGATGCTGTCGAGTTGCACTATGAAGAAAAAACAAAACTCTACTCTGTATTCTGCAATGTTGGAAAGCCTTCATGTAGAAAACTCTAGTCTGTATTTGAAGGTTTATGCAGTTTTGATTTCTGGTCTTGGTAGGTTACCTCTTGATCCCAAAATTAGAGGTAAACTTCATTATGTGCATGTTTTATGCAAGGTATGTAGTATTGGAGCTATAGGGATACATAGATGCTAATTTGGATGGTGATAATACGGACAAGAAGTCTATGAGGTGATTCCTTATCATCATTGGAAGTGCATAGTCGTTTGGTTGGGTAGAGAGGCAGAGTAGTGAGGAATTGTTGTGATGGCATGCCTGGTAGTTTGCCTTCACAAGCTTCTAGTAACTGGAACTTGGATGCTTCCATAGTCGCATCAGCTTGCAGCAAGAGAGATGAAAACGCAAAATCAAGGAGCTGTCCATGCAGACAAGGGAGGAGTATCGGAATTCTGGTGAGACATCAACAGATGTGCATCCTCATAACGCTCTCCGGCAATAGCGCCCTCATGAAACAAAGCCACAATCTCCTCCACCTCTGCTTTGCTCAACTTCACATCAAGGGCACCCACATTTTCCTCGAAATTCTTGACGCGAGTTGTGCCGGGAATGGGTACGACATCATCCCCTTGGTGCTGAACCCAAGCAAGTGCGAGCTGTCCTGGCGTGCACCCTTTTCTTGCAGCCAACTCTTGTAATGCTTCAAACAAGATCTGATTTTTTTCAAGATTTACTCCCTGCATCCTTGGCTGCGCAATCTACACTTTCAAGTACCATGCACACAGGCCAATGAATAAAAGGAAGGAATTGCGATGAGTTTTAACGTATAGATTGCACACAGACTATTCAGCATATAAATGATTCTGCAAGCTTATCGAACAGCACAACATACCTTGCGGAAATCTGTTTCTCTTGCGTTTTCTATGGTTTTTGCACCAGCTGAAAAGAACCCTGGACCAAGCGGGCACAGATAGCCCCAGATACTTCACCTTTCCTTCCTCCACAAGTGCCTGAAAAATACGTGTATTGCTGCATTTTACATGCTGGTGTGATTTCAATGTTCGCATCTGTTTGAAGTTAAATGTTCCATGATTAAAACATGGCAGCTTAGCTTGTATGGAGGTAACCTTGCGGAAATCTGTTTCTGTTGCGTTTTCTAGGATTTTTGCACCAGCTGAAAAGAACCCTCGACCAAGCGGGCTATACACAACTATTCCAATCCCGAGTTCCCTGCAATTAATGTGAGAAAAGGAGCTGTGTGAAGTGACAGTTTTATTCTTTCTGTCAACCACGGTCAACACAGCATGCATCACACACATACAAGCGTGAAGAGTAGATGAAAAGAAACAAGGATCACCTGCAGGTGGGTATGATGTCTTTCTCCACATCACGCGACCACAAAGACCACTCCAGTTGGACGGCACTAATGGGGTGAATTGCATGAGCCCGCTGTATGGTTGATGCTGAAGCCTCGGATAGCCCCAGATACTTCACCTTTCCTTCCTCCACTAGCTTCTTCATTTCCCCCACCTGTGGAGCAGAGCACATAAAAACTCATGCCGAACAACAAGTGCCTGAAAAATACGTGTATTGCTGCATTTTACATGCTGGTGTGATTTCAATGTTCGCATCTGCTTCTATGGAGGTAACCTCACCGTAACTTCAATCGGAACGTTGGTGTCAATACGATGTTGGTAGTACAAGTCAATGTAATCCACATTAAGCCTCCTAAGGCTAGCTTCGCAAGCTGCACGCACGTATCCAGGATCTCCATTGACGCCAAATGTGCCAGTATCCATATCAAACGTGGCGCCAAACTTTGTGGCAAGCTGGACTTTATGTCTTATGCCCTTGAGAGCCTGTATACATACATTAAGAACCAAATGTTTGTAGGTTTCAACTACATTGCGATTGTGGGCTCATCAACAAATGCATACAAACACTGGCTCAATCAGAATACAACATGCCACCTTAAATCATGAGAAAACAATACAGAATGAATACCTTGCCCAGGAGGAGCTCGTTGGTGAAGGGGCCATAGACATCAGAGGTGTCGAGGAAGGTGATGTCGAGGAAGGTGAATGAGCGCGATCATGTCGGCGTCAGGCTTGGGGAGACCATATAAGGAGGAGGACATGCCCATACATCCCAGGCCCTGAGCGGAAACGTGGAGGCCCTGCGACCCCAAAGGAACCGACTTAACAGCAGGTGGAGCCATGTAAAATGCAGCAGGTGAAGAAATTCTTAGATAGCAGGCTGGCCGTGTGTCGAGACGGGATGAGAGGAGAGCTTTTACAGCACAGGCACGCTTCGACAGGCTTTATAAAGGACGGGGGCAAGGGGTGGAGTCGTGACATCACATGAGCTCCTCTCCTAAAAATTCAAGCAGGATTTCAAATAATTCGTTAAAGATTGGAATCTTAAGAGATGCTTTCATTTTCTTCACTTTAGCAGGGAAGGAGGTTGTGACTCGCCGGCAGGACAGCGAAGAATGTGGCTTGTAGCAAGCAGACAGAGTAGGAGAATGTGATGCGAGATTGGAAGAGCTATGTGTGCTGGACAACGACGACTGGGCTAGGGAGGACACGGGGGCGGGCAGAGGACCGGGGGCTTGCTTGTTTTATAACAAAGGGGCAAGCAATGTCACAAGCACCTGGTGCTGGTGGGATGGTTCAACACAAAGGATGCTTCCTGATTGCGGTGTGTCGGGTTCAATTCTCGCTGACAAGTGTTTCTTTTGGCTCTTGGACTCGGCAACCCACAGAGCTTGAGATGGAATATAGTGAGATTCCAATTGATAAATTGGGAGATGAACCAATATGTGGCACCCATTATGAAAAATAAAATAAGCAAGAATCCTCTACGATACTGACGGGCGTGAGTACATCCAGGAGCGAGCAACATTAAGGCCGCTCGAGCGATAGAGATGCGAGTAGCGTAGAGTTGCCGACGAGCGAGCATATGGAGCTTGTGAGAGCACGCACAAAATCCAGATGTAGCAGGGAGGAGCAGGGGGAAGCCCTGCTCTGTGGCAGTCATCTGCCCTGCTCCGTGCGAGCAGGTAGTGGATGTTCATCTTTTCATTATTGAACGAATTTCCATCGTCGTCAGCCTCGCAGGGATGCTCGATTGGTTACGTAAGCATTTGTAATCTTGCAGTCCTTCTGGTTCCAGGTTCGAATCCTCGACTCTCCCTTTTAAAAGGTAGGAATCCTAAGGTAGTAATTCGTAATCTTGCAGTCCTTATGGTTCCGGGTTCGAAATATCCTCTACTCTTCCTTTTAAGAGGTAGGAATCCTAAGGTAGGCTTTGAGAGGCAAGTAGGAGGAATCTCGTACGCAAATGAATAAAATAGAGCGCGAACCACTGTGAGGCCTTATCCCACTCCTTTTGTAGCTTGGAGATGAGCCAGTATGACCTAGTGAGGGCTAGTGTTTAAGAATTTTCTAAGCTTGGTTGATGATAAGTTTAGAATCAATGGATATATAAACCACCAGGGAATTTTGCACGAGGGAATAAGGAGAAGAAGTACAAGTAGCTGGAGTTTTACGAAGAACAAGAAGTAGAAGGAGAAGGTAAACAATCCCAAGAGACTCAGGGATTTTTCCCATGAATTGAGCTGAACATTCGAGTATAGAGAAAGAATCGGGATAATTGAATTAAGGGATACAACCCCAAGAGATTCCAAAGACTTTTCGATGCCTAATTTAGCCCATAGGAAAATAGAAACATTCGATATCTGTAGCAGTTTCGAAGAAAGAGCAAAGATAATTCCAGAAAGATTAGTCTGGAAAGGATTTTGATTGGTGTGTGGTAACACACCACAGGAGAGAGAAGTTATTTTTCCTCGGATACATGCGCGGACCCATTACTCGCAGTTGAAACAACGAGTGAACTCTCTCTCTCTCTCTCTCTCTCTCTCTCTCTCTCTCTCTCTCTCTCTCTCTCTCTCTCTCTCTCTCTCTTTCATTGTGCATGATCAGATTAGCGTCGTCTAGTGACCTAGTTCTCTCTCCTTTGGTCAACTTGCGGCCACACTTACACATCTAGTAACACCACATTAAAGAGTTTGAGACTTTAGAGAAAATTTGGAAATCACCAATGTCTTGAAGATTTGGCCATATGGACAGATCTCAAACTATTTCTAAGGGCCAAATACTTCCACAAGGTAGTACTTGAAAATCTCTTCCGATCCATGCTCTCAAAACTTTGGCTAAGATTTGGCCATGTCGTCAAATCTTAAGCTTTGTTTGAAAGTGGGAATCCAAGAAGTCCCAAATTCACTAATATGGTGTTTAGTCCCTGACTCCCTATCTCTCGCTCATGCCACCATCCGATATAGAAATAATATCCACCCCCTATTACCAACAACCCATGAGTCACATTGTTTGTTGCTTTCTCTCTCATCATTTGTACACACTCCATCAACTCTTTCTCACCAACCAGAGTTGCCATGCAAGCTTGGAGCCATAGAAGCACAACCACACACGTACATCTCTCTCTACAACAACGGTTCAACATCTCTCTCTCTCTCTCTCTCTCTCTCTCTCTCTCTCTCTCTCTCTCTCTCTCTCTCTCTCTCTCTCTCTCTCAGTTGCTTGGTATTTCTTTCTAACAAACCGCTCGCTCCACCAGTGATGCCCACATATTCGAAGGGGGCATATTGTGCATGCCGTCTCCAATTCGCAAAAGAACCACTGTGTAGATGGCTGAGACAGTCTCACTGGGTGGGAATCGGCTCTTGTGAGACAAACAGTGGATCAGTTAGTAATTACCACGGTAGTTACCACAGTAATTCCCAAGGCATATAAATAGGACCCATTACATTGTAATCGGGTTGGCAATTGGGTTGGCATTTGTCGGCTGTACTTCTGCTTAGCTTTTGTCATAATCCTTAGTTCTCGAGTTGTTCTTGAGCTACATCATCTTTATCTGTAATCTTTCATCTGTAATCCTAAATACAGAAGTCCAGTATACTCCAGTCATACATACTTTGTACTCATTCTCTCTGAGTCTGAATCTGAATCTGAATATGAACATCACTCTCAGTACTTCAGTCTGTTTCTCATTCCATTAGATGTATTCCAGTTCAGTTTCTATTTCCTTTTCCAGTCTACTGCTTGAACTAACACATCACCCATAGCTGTAAACTTCTAACATTGGAATCAGCTATCTAAAGAGATCAGCTCCAATTCCATTGTGGCGATCACGGTGGCTAGAGCTGTTGCTCGTTGACTAGAAAAATCATCTCCCAGTTTGAAGTTTTTCAGCTGCAGTAATGGCACCCAAAACCAGTCGTGGCCAGAAACCATCCTACCGTGTTGACCCTATTCCTAGGAGTCAGAAAGAGACTCTGACCCCAAGCATGAGCTAGTGACTGACACTGAGGCTCGGGAGGAGCACAATCAGGCTGATGAGGCACAGGACTCACAGCATTCTAGTCAGTCCAGACGTAGAAGGGCAGAAAGAGAAGCACGCAAGGCTAAAAGTTCTCGGTCCAGGCAGGGGGACGAGGGCGCCAAAGGCAGTAAACGAAGTCGCCATACTTCCAGTAGAGAGGCAAGGGAGGACATAGAAACTGAGATAGAGGCAGATATTAATTGGGATGTAGATACAGAAAATTGTAAGAAAACTCCAAATAGGCGTCCAAACTCTAAGATGAGAAGAGAAAGGACCAGCGGTGATTGACATGATTACACATCCTTGTTGAAAATCTCTTTTCCCGTGTTCAAAGGGGGCAAGAAGGATGATCCGGATGTTCACATCCAAGCCTTTGAGCAGTATGCAGAGCTGAAAAATATTGATGAGGATGATTGGGGTGAATACTTTCCGCAAACGCTGAAGGAGGCATCGAGGAAATGGTACTACCATTACCCGGCTTGCCAGCTCAGATCCTATAATAAACTACTTAAAGCCTTCAGACTGGAATATTCTGACAACAGAGGAGATGAGGATATTCTTTGTGAACTGGATAAGATTAAGCAGAGGAAATTGTTAGTCCGAAGCTATGTTGAGAAAATCAAGGAGTTGACAAGGCAGCTGCAGGAACCACCATCAAAAAAGGAACTGCGAGCATGGTTCTTGAATGGCTTTCACAACAAGAAGCTTAGGGAGCAAGAGGTGCCAGCACCGACGAAGAAATTCAATGATTTGGTGCAGCCAGCCCTGAAGTTGGAACAACAAGCTAAGAAGGAAAAGGGTCATAGGAAGAGGAGGTCCAATGGTAGCAGTCCTTCTACTGATGACTCTGATTCAAGTGGAGTTTCCAGTAATTCTGAGAGTATCTCCGATGAGAAGACCAAGGATAAGCCTAAAAAGGGGTCTTGGGCTAGGAATATTGAAGAGATGGCTGGACAAATTGTTGAGATTAGCCAGACCAGATAACCGGTGAGAAGAATGGAGACTTGGTGTTCAAATTGTAAATCTAAGGACCGTGTTTCCAATGAGTGCCCACAGTGTACTTATTGTAAAGCCTATGGCCATTTATGGAATAACTGTGGCATTAGGATTCATCATTTCAAAAAGGGCAAAGACTTGCTAGTGGTGGCATTTACGAATACCGAACCAGTAAGAGTGGAAACTACCAACGCTTCTCAGGAGGAGAAACTTGGTACCGGTGGTGCTGGTCCAGGGCGCGACAGATACCAAGAAGGTACTGGTCGGGGCCGAGGGCGTGGTAATTCCAGAGCCGAAGTCTGAATTGCTATACTTGTGGAAAGTATAGGCATTTCGCGGCTCAATTTCCAGAAACACCTGGGACTGCGGCTACTGAGGCGAAGGTACTAGAGCCAGTTCCAGTACGAGTAGTTACACGAAGCAAAGGAGTAGTGATTGAGGAAATCCCAGAGATTCCAGAAAAACTAGTCACTACTGAAAGCAGCAAATGGGCTCAACAGAGAGAGGTATGGAAGGCCAAGGTAAAGAAAAGGTGGTTGATGAATGGCAGGAGCAGAGAGAACTAGCGACGAAAATCACAGAGGATTTAGCTAAGAAGCTGCCAGAGAAGCTAGAGAGTTCTGAAGCACGGGTCATTCAAAAGATACCAGCCCAATCTTCTGAGACAAATCAGTCAAAGCCCGGCATGGTTGAGACCATGTTGGGTGCAGTATAAGGGTTGATTGAAGAGTTGGGAGCTGATAGAGGAGCTCAAAGCACTAAAATGAAGGAATGGCATTGTGAAGATATTACCAGTTCTTCAAGCTCCGACAACAACTCTGACCATGAGAAAGAGGAAATTCATGTCAAAATCTGTGACAGAATCCAGCTCACTGTGGAGTTGGAAGACATTAAAAGAACTTTGCCTAAAGCAACGAAATTCATCAGACAGCGAAGGAAGGCTGAGGCAAAGGCCAGGACAGTTGACTTGACGGTTGTCACAGATGATGAAGTGCCGCTAATTCAAGTAGATTACAAAGTTCGGAAACAATGGGAACCACATTCCAGTGTCATTCTGGATGGAGGAGCAGGAGTAAACATCATGGGAGTACATCTTCAGCAGAGGATGGGCATCACCAACCTGAAGCCAACACCTTTCAAAGTGCGGATGGCAGATCATCGAGTAGTGCAAGCTACTGGTATGATCGAGAATATGCCGATACCAGTGGGCAAGGAGAAGTTCAAGGCCAGTTTTCTAGTGCTCGATGTGCAAGGAGCATATGGAATGCTACTAGGGCGCCCATGGTTGCGAACGGCACAGGTTGTTCACGACTATGCTAATCAAACTTTTACTCTACAAGGGGCTAGTGTGGCAGAATCCAGATTCAGACTAACAACACTAGAATCTGGAGAAAGGAGCTGAGACCTAAAGAACTATACCAGAAGTATAAGATCAAGAAGATTGAAAGGATGTTAGCAGCTCTAAATACTTTTCCCTTAGCAAAAATTGATCTTAATGCACTTCTAGTGAACAAGGAGCAGGCTGACAAACAGAAGAAGCAGTTTCTAGACCAGTTTACTGAACTCAATTCAAGAGAACGTTCGTTTAGTTGACTGGAAGGCCGAAAAAATCAATTGAATCCAGCACGCCAGATGAGCCAGCACATTTTGGGGAGGACACGGTAAATCAGAACAGTGATTTGGAACTCAAAGGGCCATCTTGGGATTACGCTGAAGAGTCAACCAATAAAAAAGGTGGCGGGCCTAACTGGTTACTCCAGATGACCAAGAGATCCAGGAATGGAATCTAGGCTCTGAAGACAACCCTAGAATGATCAAAGTTAACAAACATCTGAACCCTACAATGAAGGAGAAAGCACACAGAATGTTCCAGCATTACAAAGCTGTCTTGCCTGGGAACACACTGATCTGAAAGGGGTGGATCCAGAGGTCTGCCAGCACAGGATACCACTGAAGCCAGATGTCAGGCCAGTGAGACTGCAGCGGTACCGAATGAATCCCAATTATGCTAAGAAGGTCAAGGAAGAGATTGACAACCTTCTCAAAGCTGGGTTCATCACTGAAGTAGCCAGTAGCGATTGGTTGTTTCCTATTGTAGTTGTTCCCAAGAAGAATGGGAAGTTGAGAGTGTGTGGATTATAGGAAACTCAACGCTCAACCATCAAGGATCCATTTCCATTTCCCTTCAAATATGTTGCTTGATGAGATTCCAGGGTACGAGATGTACAGTTCTATGGATGGATACAGTGGCTACAACCAGTTACAAATTGCTCCTGAGGATCGGGGGAAGACCACTTTCATTACAGAGTGGGGAGCATTTATGTATCTGGTAATGCCATTTGGCCTATGCAATGCACCAACCACTTTCCAGCGGTGTATGATGGAGATATTCAATGAGTTTCTTCATCGGTTCCTCGCCATATTCATGGAAGATTTCACTGTATATTCAGCCGAGGAAAAACATTTACTATTCCTGGAAATGGTTTTTAAGCGCTGTCAGGAGAAGCGGATTTGTCTGAATCCATTCAAATCTGTTTTCCTAGTTTGGAAAGGCCAGCTACTGGGACATGTAGTATCCTGCAATGGAATAGAAATGGCCAACAATAAGATCGAGTGTGTTCAACAGGCCAAGGTGCCCAGGAATGCATCTGAGTTAAGTTCTTTCTTTGGGTATATTAACTTTTACAGAAGATTTGTGCATAAATTTGCCTCCCAGGCTTTACCATTGTATGAGCTCACAAAGAAAACCAGCAAGTTCAATTGGACTGCTAAGTGTGAGGAAAGTTTCCAGAGCTTAAAAAGTGCCATTACCAGTCCTTCGACAACCAAATTGGGATGTTATCTTCCATGTACATGTGGATGCTTCGGGGCTGGCGATGGGGGACACTAGCCCAGCGAGATGGAAGGACTGACTATCTTGTCTACTTTACCTGTCCTAGATTCAGCCAGGTTGAACAAGGTTATACAACCAATGAACGAGAGGCTCTAGGGATGGTTTTCAGTACTACGAAATTCATGCATTATTTGCTAGAAAAATTGTTTCATTTCTATGTGGATCATCAGGCCCTATTATTCTTGATTAATAAAGTCATTATTCAAGGCAGCCTAATACGGTGGATGATGTTCCTTATGGAATTTGAATTTCAAATTTTCCATAAACCTGGTAAGAACCATTGTCGTCAGAATTTCCATCGTCGTCAGCCTCGCAGGGATGCTCGATTGGTTATGTAAGCATTTGTAATCTTGCAGTCCTTCTGGTTCCGGGTTCGAATCCTCGACTCTCCCTTTTAAAAGGTAGGAATCCTAAGGTAGTAATTCGTAATCTTGCAGTCCTTATGGTTTCGGGTTCGAAATATCCTCGACTCTTCCTTTTAAGAGGTAGGAATCCTAAGGTAGGCTTTGAGAGGCAAGTAGGAGGAATCTCGTAAGCAAATGAATAAAATAGAGTGCGAACCACTTTCAGACCTTATCCCACTCCTTTTGTAGCTTGGAGATGAGCCAATATGACCTAGTGAGGGCTAGTGTTTAAGAATTCTAAGCTTGGTTGATGATAAGTTTAGAATCAATGGATATATAAACCACCAGGGAATTTTGCACGAGGGAATAAGGAGAAGAAGTAGAAGTAGCCAGAGTTTTACGAAGAACGAGAAGTAGAAGGAGAAGGTAAACAATCCCATGAATTGGGCTGAGATTCGAGTATAGAGAAAGAATCGGGATAATTCAACTAAGGGATACAACCCCAAGGGATTCCAAAGTCTTTTCGATGCCTAATTTAGCCCATAGGAAAATAGAAACATTCGATATCTGTAGTAGTTTCGAAGAAAAGGCAAAGATAATTCCAAAAAGACTAGTCCGAAAAGGAGATTCATTGGTGTGTGCTAACATGCCACAAAGAGAGAAGTTATTTTTTCTCAGATATATGCGCAGACCCATTATTCGCAGTTTAAACAACGAGTGAACTCTCTCTCTCTCTCTCTCTCTCTCTCTCTCTCTCTCTCTCTCTCTCTCTCTCTCTCTCTCTCTCTCTCTCTCTCTCTCTCTCTCTCTTTCATTGTGCATGATCAGATTAGCGTCGTCTAGTGACCTAGTTCTCTCTCCTTTGGTCAACTTGCGGCCACACTTTTACATCTAGTAACACCATATTAAAGAGTTTGAGACTTTAGAGAAAATTTGGAAATCACCAATGTCTTGAAGATTTGGCCATATGGACAAATCTCAAACTATTTCTAAGGGCCAAATACTTCCACAAGGTAGTACTTGAAAATCTCTTCCGATCCATGGTCTCAAAACTTTGGCTAAGACTTGGCCATGTCGTCAAATCTTAAGCTCAGTTTTAAAGTGGGAATCCAAGAAGTCCCAAATTCACTAATATGGTGTTTAGTCCCTGACTCCCTATCTCTCGCTCATGCCACCATCCGATATAGAAATAATATCCACCCCCTGTTACCAACAACCCATGAGTCACTTTGTTTGTTGCTTTCTCTCTCATCATTTGTACACACTCCATCAACTCTTTCTCACCAACCAGAGTTGCCATGCAAGCTTGGAGCCATAGAAGCACAACCACACACGTACATCTCTCTCTACAACAACGGTTCAACATCTCTCTCTCTCTCTCTCTCTCTCTCTCTCTCTCTCTCTCTCTCTCTCTCTCTCTCTCTCTCTCTCTCTCTCTCTCTCTCTCTCTCTCTCTCTAGTTGCTTGGTATTGCTTTCTAACAACCCGCTCTCTCCACCAGTGATGCCCACATATTCGAAGCGGGCATATTGTGCATGCCATCTCCAATTCGCAAAAGAACCACTGTGTAGATGGCTGAGACAGTCTCACTGGGTGGGAATCGGCTCTTGTGAGACAAACAGTGGATCAGTTAGTAATTACCACGGTAGTTACCACAGTAATTCCCAAGGCATATAAATAGGACCCATTACATTGTAATCGGGTTGGCAATTGGGTTGGCATTTGTCGGCTGTACTTCTGCTTAGCTTTTGTCATAATCCTTAGTTCTCGAGCTACATCATCTTTATCTGTAATCTTTCATCTGTAATCCTAAATATAGAAGTCCAGTATACTCCAGTCATACATACTTTGTACTCATTCTCTCTGAGTCTGAATCTGAATCTGAATATGAACATCATTCTTAGTACTTCAGTCTATTTCTCATTCCAGTAGATGTATTCCAGTTCAGTTTCTATTTCCTTTTCCAGTCTACTGCTTGAACTAACACATCACCCATAGCTGTAAACTTCTAACACTGGAGTCAACTATCTAAAGAGATCAGCTCCAATTACATTTTGGCGATCACGGTGGCTAGAGTTGTTGCTCGCTGACTAGAAAAATCATCTCCCAGTTTGAAGTTTTTCAGCTGCAGTAATGGCACCCAAAACCAGTCATGGCCAGAAACCATCCTACCGTGTTGACCCTATTCCTGAGGAGTCAGAAAGAGACTCTGACCCCAAGCGTGAGCTGGTGACTGACACTGAGGCTCAAGAGGACGAGCACAAGATCTCACACCACAAGTTCCATCCCCGTCTCAAGCTTCGGCAAACTCTGCAGCATTCGATCTCTCTCCCTCGTTGCTCATGAAGATACACACATACACGCACATACTTAGCCGACCTTCTTCAAACTAGACCACCCTTCAAACAACATGTCTCCCTTGTTGCTTGCACTAACATTTAATGGTCTAGTAACTTGTGTGTAGCGGACAATAGCATGAACATAGTGAGCATTTTATTAGATTAGATTCCTAATGAGAATAACAAGAGTGCTTGGGTGGAAAGAGCAACAAAAAGTATAACACCTAGTTAGATAGCATGAACACTACTTCAAAAGAGAGAGAAATTAAGCAATTGACAACAGTTGAGGGCCGGATTTGTATGGAGCCGTCCCCCCTCCAAAAGGATTTGTATTATGGTTTCTCCCATCAAGAGAGACATTTTACAATACAATCCTTTGTGTTCCTTCAATACTAGCTAGTGCTATGAAGATGGAAACTTCATGCACTAAGCACAACACTTATTAAACACAACATCAATTTCCTCACGGTCTCAGACCCAAGACCTCACACACCTTCGAAGATGGTGAGAGCTAGCGGGGTATGAGAGTAGATTGAGAGGAAGAAGGAGTATTCTTACGAGAAAGATGTACATCTCCTCACATAATCACTCATATTAGCATAGCTTAGCTTAGTAATTATCATGGTAGAGGAGATGAGCATGCATTGAAGCTTGGCTCTGGGTTGGATTTGCATCACAAAGCCAAGAGTAGTTGGTGTAGGCCTCCCTTCTCACAAGCTTGGAGTACGTGGTAAGCTTCCATCGAAGCTTGAGAAGGAGAGTAAGAGTCTTCTTCCTTCACACATAGATTGTGTGTGTGTGTGTAACTCAATAATGCCTTTGAAAAATCAGCCCCCTATCTCTCTTGGTCAACCCCTCTTGCTATTTGCTCATCCTCACACCTCATTGGATCTCCCCAGCCCTAGCGAATGAAAATTAAGCAGCATAAGTGATAGTCTTCTGACATGTGTCCCCCTTTCCCCTTTGTGAGAGCTTTAGGTAATTACTTAATTCAACTAAACTCTCATTAGACCCCTTTGCCTCTTGGACAATAGGAATCAGGCAAGCCATTGGGCTGCTGAATGCTCATAGGACCCCCTGGGAGACTGTACAATAGTATTCTAGAGAGCTTAATTCTTATTGGTTCTTTTATTAAGTGTTTTTAAATTAATTAAACTAGATTTACTCTAGCCTAATTCTCATTGGTCCACCTCCAAGGCCATCCAATAGGAATTGAGTACACCTTGTCGGCATCTGGGCTAGGGAGCTGACATGTGTCCCTCATTCCCTTTGTGTACAAGGAGCTTGTGTGTGTGCGTGTGAGTTTCTCTCTCATCTCCTACTTCTAGGGCTTGCCCCTTCCTATGTAGGGATGGTTGAAGACTTTTGGGACACACACAAAGCATCCAATTTCCCTAGGCTTTTGACCTTTGGACACAACCTTTGAATTTTGGAACCTTAGCATTTTGAAAGTCTTAATGGGCTGAACCCTAAGGTCTTTGGAGCCCATTGTTGCACATAGCTCTTTTGCAGATGGCCCCCCCTTTGGATCCATATTTTTCCTCCTTTGGATCCCTACTGTGGCCGGTCTGCTAACTTAACCAATATTCTAGCTTTTTCTCCCCCTAGCACTTCCCATATTAAATGATCAGTTTAACATGAGAAAATCATTTAGGAGAATTAAATATTAATTATTATGACATTAACTCTCTCTTGAAATCATAGTCGTCCTCTACTATGGGTAGAGAAGATAAAGCATATTCATTAGTCCTTTTTCCTAGCGGGTAGAGGATCCCTATGTTACCCTACGACATCGTTCCAGAATGGATGACTAGTCCATTTGGCGCTTGAGAGCCTAAGCTGCCGCAAGCATGTTTGCACATTAGTCCTATCAATATTCCATAGTAGAGTGACAAGCTCTACTTGGTGTTTGGGAGACGTCGTCTCCGCAAACTTGATCTAAGCATGCCTACTACTTCATTTTTGTGCACAATAAAGAAAAGAGAGTCTTATAAGACAAAAACTTTGTTCATTTTAAACATTTGTAAATTTTCTTATTCTTGGGAAGCATTGTAAGCATTGACAAGGTTTAGGTTATCCTTTAATTGTATGCCTTGCATCCATCTAGCATCTTCAAAAGGATAATTCTTAAACTTAATAAGATATCGTGAGATAGTCTTACCACCTCTTAGTACCTTGTCTTCATGTCGGAGAATAGACTCGGGTTGCAACACCTCTTCTTGGTCCTCGATCTCTGGTGGGTCTTCAATAGTAGGTTCTTGAGGTGGCTCTCCTTTGTAAGGCTTTAATAGGCTCACATGAAAAGCACGTGTATGAGCCAATGGCTGGGCAACTTGAGTTGATAGGCCATCTTGTTGATTGGCCTAAGAATCTGGAAGGAGCATACTATCTTTTTGCTAAGTTAGCATAGTACTTTTGGTGTCCGGTAGGATTCTTGCCCGTTGTGTGCCTTAATCGAGCCTTGGGAAATTTGAGTAAGACCCAATCATTTTCTTTAAAGGCTTGGGCTCTTATGTGCTTGTCAGTAGCAGCCTTTTGCCTTTGCTATGAGATAGAGATAGCATCCTTAATCTTTTGGAAAGATTCTTGTAGGTCTCGGCTATACTCATCCACAGCGAAGATCTTCCCATGTACCTTAAGTAGCAAGGGACTTTTTGATCTTCCCTCAATTAGCTCAAAAGATGCTTTTCCCGTGGAAGTATGTACAGTGTTATTGTAGGCATACTCCACTAAAGGTAAGTACTTCTCCCATTGGGATCTTTGATCTACTTCCGTTACATAGGCTTTTAGTAGATCGAGAATTATTAGGTTAGCTATTTCACTTTGGCCATCCGTTTGCGGGTGATAGGCCGAAGAGAAATTTAGCCTTCTTCTTAAATTCTCACAGAGACCCTTCCAAAATTACTGGTCATTCTAGGATCTCTATCCGACACTATGGACATTGGCAAGCCATGGTACTTGAAGATTTGTGAAATGAAGAGGGTTGCCATTTGATGGGCTTTGATAGTCTTTTTGACAGGTATAAAATGAGCTTGTTTACTGAACCTGTCTACTATCGTCCATATTCCCTTATTCCCATGGATAGACTTAGGCAATCCAAAGATAAAATCCATGGATATGCTCTCGGAGATCTCATCCCATGGTGAATTAGGGATTGGGAAACAGTTTGAAGAAATCCAGGTTGCTTCCTCTAATCAAACTACGTCTTTTTTGCATACCACACTTTTTAGAAACATACTCTTGTATGTTTGCCTTTCATGGTAAGCCAATCTAAAA
>NC_140953.1:98960120-99047502 GCF_014529385.1 Adiantum capillus-veneris
TGAGAGCTTTAGTAATTAAATAATTAAACAAACTCTCATTGGACCCCTTTGCCTCCTGCCAATAGGAATCAGGCAAGCATGGGGCTCTGAATGCTCATTGGACCCTTTGGGAGACTGCCCAATAGTCTTCTAGGAGACTTAATTCTCATTGTTTCTTTTATTAAATGTTTTTAAATTAATTAAACTAGATTTACTCTAGCTTAATTCTCATTGGTCCACTTCAAGGGTCTTCCAATAGGAATGGGCACACCTTGTGGGCATCTGGCCTAGGGAGCTGACATGTGTCCTTCATTCCCTTTGTGTAAAGGGAGCCTGTGTGTGTGTGTGTGGCTTTCTCTCTCATCCCCTAGCTTTGGGGCTCGCCCCCTCCCATGTAGGATGTGCAAAGACTTTTAGGGCACACACTAAGCATCCAATTTTCCCTAGGGTTGACCTTTGGACACAACCTTTGAATTTTGGAACCTTAGCATTTTGGAAGTCTTAATGGGCTGAACCTTAGGTCTATTTTGCCCATTGTTTCACATGGCTCTTTTGCAGATGGCCCCCCTTTGGATCCCTATTTTCCCTCCTTTGGATCCCTACTGTGGCCGGTCTGCTAGCTTAACCAATATTCTAGCTTTTTCTCCCTTGGCACTTCCCCACATTAAATGATCAGTTTAATATGAGAAAATCATTTAGGAGAATTAGATATTGATTATTATGACATTACCTCTCTCTTGAAATCATAGTCGTCCTCGACTATGGTGTAGAGAAGATAAAGCATATGCATGAGTCCTTTTCTTTAGCGAGTAGAGGATCCCTATGTTACCCTACGACATCATTCCATAATGGATGACTAGTCCATTTGGCGCTTGAGAGCCTGAGGCTGCCGCAAGCATGTCTGCACATTAGTCCTATCAGTCTTCCATAGTAGAGTGACAAGCTCTACTTGGTGTTCGGAGACGTCGTCTCCGCAAACTTGATCTAAGCATGCATACTACTTCATTTTTGTGCACAAATAAAGAAAAAGAGAGTCTTATAAGACAAAAATTTTGTTCATTTTTAACATTTTGTACATTTGCTTACTCTTGGGAAGCATTGTAAGCATTGACAAGGTTTAGGTTATCCTTTAATTGTATGCCTGCATCCATCTAGCATCTTCAAAAGGATAATTCTTAAACTTAATAAGATATCGTCGGATAGTCTTACCGCCTCTTAATACCTTGTCTTCATGTCGGAGAATGGACTCGGGCTGCAGCACCTCCTCGTGGTCCTCGATCTCCGGTGGATCTTCAATAGTTGGTTCTTGAGGTGGCTCTCCTTTGTAAGGCTTTAATAGGCTCACATGAAAAGCATTGTGTATGAGCCAATGATTGGCAACTTAAGTTGATAGGCCATCTCATTGATTGGCCTAAGAATCTGAAGGGACCATAATACCTTTTTGCTAGTTTAGCATAGTACTTTTGTGGCCCGTAGGATTCTTGCCCGTCGTGTGCCTTAATCGAGCCTTGGGAAACTTTAACAAGACCCAATCATTTTCTTTAAAGGCTTGGGCTCTTCTGTGCTTGTCAGCAGCAGCCTTTTGCCTTTGCTGATGAGATAGAGATAGCATCCTTAATCTTTTGGAAAGATTCTTGTAGGTCTCGCTATACTCATCTGCAGCGAAGATCTTCCCATGTACCTTAAGTAGCAAGGGACTTTTTGATCTTCCCTCAATTACCTCGAAAGGTGCTTTTCTTGTGGAAGTATGTACAGTGTTATTGTAAGCATACTCTACTAAGGGTAAGTACTTCTCCCATTGGGATCTTTATCTACTCCGTTACGGCCTTATAGGCTTTTAGAAGATCGAGAATGGTTAGGTTAGCTATTTCACTTTGGCCATCAGTTTGTGGATGATAGGCCGAAGAGAAGTTTAGCCTTGTTCCTAAATTCTCAAAGAGACCCTTCCAGAAATTACTGGTCATTCTAGGATCTCTATCCGACACTATGGACATTGGAAAGCCATGGTACTTGAAAATTTGTGAAATGAAGAGGGTTGCCATTTGATGGCTTTGATAGTCTTTTTGACAGGTATAAAATGAGCTTGTTTACTGAACCTGTCTACTATCGTCCATATTCCCGTATTCCCATGGATAGACTTAGGCAATCCAAAGATAAAATCCATGGATATGCTCTCCCACGGTGAATTAGGGATTGGCAAGGGTTGAAGCAATCCAAGTTGCTTCCCTCTATCAAATTTTGTCTTTTGACATACCACACATTTGGAAACATACTCGTGTATGTTCACTTTCATGGTAGGCCAATAGAAATATGTTTCAATTCCCTTTAGGGTAGACTGAATCCCTCTATGCCCCGCATATGGGGAGCATGAGATTCATACATTACTTTCTCACGTAGTGAGTTAGTAACGCATAGTCTATTGCCATAGAGAAGATAACCATCTTGTAAAGTAAATGGTTCTTCTTTCTTCCCTAATGCAAGGGCTGAAATCACATCTCTAAAATCGGGATCAATAGCATACTCATCTATCATTGAAGATAGATCATTGTGAGTTGCTATGGAAACCGCATTCACTCTCGGTCGTCTTGAGAGTGCATCGGCTACTTGATTATGCTTGCCAGCAATGTGAGCAATATGAAAATGAAATTGCGAAAGGAAATTTGCCCACCTCATTTGTTTGTCGGAAAGCTTGGTCTGCGTCATGAAGTACTTAAGACTTTGGTGATCCGTTCGCAGAATGAAAGGAGTCCCCAATAAATAGTGCTTCCATGAGTCTAAGGCATGCAGAACTGCAAGGAGTTCTTTTTCGTATATGCCTAGAGCTTGCTCAACAGGGTCGAGCCTTCGACTCTCATAGCCTATGGCGTGCCCTTCTTGGAGCAAACAGCCCCAAGGCAATCACCACAAGCATCACATTGGACCTCAAATGGTTTTGAGAGATCCGGTAGTGTAAGCACAGTTGAGAGATAAGCTTTTCTTTAAGCTTTTCGAAAGCATTGTTCTCTTTAGCATACCACGTATACCTAACATTTTTCTTTGTTAGGTCATGTAATGGTCCCGCAATTTGTGAGAACTTTTCTATGAAGCGTCTATAGTATGCACACATACCTATAAAGCTTCTTAGTTCATGAAGATTCCTTGGTTTAGGCCATCCTTTTATTACCTCTAACTTGGATGGATCCATTTGGATTCCATCTTGAGAGATAATGTGACCTAAATATTGAATCTCTTGCAAGAAAAATTCACTTTTCTTTCGATTAACATAAAGTTTATTCTCTCTTAAAACTTGAAATATTACCTGGAGGTGTTGCTTGTGTTCCTCCAATGAATTAGAGTAGATGATAATATCATCAAAGAACACTCCAGTGAAGGTTCGATGAGGCCTGAACAGCTTCTCCATCAAGCGGTTAAATGTGCTGGTGCATTAGTCAAGCCAAAAGGCATGACAATGTATTCGTAAAGACCAAATGTAGTACGAAATGCGGTCTTTACAATGTCTTGATCAACTATCCTTATTTGATGATAGCCACTTTTTAGGTCAATCCTACTGAAGTAGGTCGATCCTTGTAGCTTATCAAATAGGTCTTCTACCCGTGGAACGGGAAACCTATTTTTGATAGTGATCCTATTTAGTGCTCTATAGTCGACACACATACGATATGTGCCGTCTTTCTTTTGCACTAATAGCACAGGTGAGCAAAATGGAGATGAGCTAGGCCTAACCATGCCCCTTCTCAACTAACTCATGCACTTGTCGCATAATCTCCTCTTGTTGAGCTTGAGAAACTCTATAAGGAGGTTTGTTAGGCGGTGAACTTCCTGGAAGAAGTTCAATTGCATGGTCGTCATTACCTCGTTTAGGAGGTAGCTCACAAGGGATGTCGTCAATAAAGACATCTTGAAACCCCTTGAGAAAATTGGATAACTCTAATTCCTTTTGGTTGCTTTTATTTTCTTTTGCTAAAGCATTAGGTTCATTTTGAGAATCTTTAACAAAAATCATGTACACGGAAATAGAGCTCTTTATTGACTTGTTGAAAGCTGGTGTATGTACAATGGGGATGGTGTTACCCATCTCCTTAGCATCTATATACATGTCCTTTTTCCTGAACTTAAAGGAGATTCTCCTTTCAGGAAATTTAACATGGGCAGCCAGGCGGTCAAACCATGGTGCCCCTAGGATTACATCCTCATGCTTGAGAGGAGAGATAAAGAAGTCCTCTTTGTCCACATAGCCTTGGACATGAAGCCTCAATTTCCCGATTAAGGGAGTGACTGAAGCTTCTTGCCCCTTGAAGGCACTGTGTGCGGGTAGGATATCTCCCATCTCGTAGGATTGTATGCCTAGCTTGGTGGCTAACTCCATAGATATGAAATTGTGAGTAGAACCAGGGTCAAAGAGAATAAAAGCATCATGTTCTCTTACCTTTCCCCAAGCATGGCATAGAGGAGATCCTTTGTGGTGAGTTTGGTGAATCTCCTCCTCTTGGATTTCAACCAAGAAGCTCTAGGAGGATCTTGGCGGTTGTTCTTTTGGGGACAAGCGCGGTACGCATGCCCTTGTTCACCGCACTTGAAACACCCGTTTATCTTTACGATAACGCTCAAGCTCTTCAAGAGAGAGTTTTATTCTTTCCTTTGTAAACTCCCTTCTCTTTAGCTTTGTTGGAAGTGCCCTTAGGAGACTTTTGGACGTTGTCCTTCCCCTTAGGCTCATTGGAACCCTTGTTTTCCGGGGGCTTATTATTTCTTTTACCCCCCATTTGGAAATTGATTCGCGAGGCCACCATAGTATGGTGTATTACCGCCGATATGGTACGTGGCCTTTGGGAGTTGACATACTCCACCATTTCTTCGGTTAAGCCCGCACAAAATTGTTGCTTTTGCTCTCCAAAATCCAACTTTTTGAAGACAGTGGCTTTGAGTTGTAGGTCCCAAAACTTGTCTACATATTTGTGGATGGATTCATTGGGAGAGAGCTTTAAGCTTCGCCATTCGGTGAGTACTTTATCTTTGGCATCGGTGGCCAAAAACTGCTTCATAATGGAAGCTCTTAAAGCCTTCCATGTTCGTGGAGCTTCACCGTTGGCTCGTAGGCTAGACCACCATTGTCTGGTGGACTTTTGAAAGTGCATAGCTACATGGCGTAGCTTAGAGGACTCCGTGAAGCCCTCATCTCCAAACGCCACATCGAATTGCTGGATAAAGGCCAAAACTTTGTCTGTAGCACCGAAGGTGCCATCATAGGTAAGGAAAGAGATGCTCTTCCCTCCCTCTTTGAATTTCTTCAGCTTGGACGACCTCTTCCATGCGGCATAGGATTTCCTATGGCCTCTTCTTTTTGATGGTTCAAAGTTGCACCATCACTTTCTTCAGAAGATGAAGAATTTGAAGAAGGTGGAGAAGAGGGTGACCTCTTTCTCGCCTTTTTCTTGTCTTGATCTTTGTCGTCTTCACGATAGATTTCATAAGAGGAAGAGGATGAAGAAGATGGAGAAGAGGGTGTCCTCTTTCTCGCCTTTTTCTTCTCTTGCTTTTTATCATCCCTCTTTGAATTATGGCGTGGAGAAGAGTGTGATGGTCTTCTCCGCTTTGGTGGTGATGGAGAGCGTTTAGCCCGCCGTCTTCGTGGAGCCATCTCCGCCGAGGTGGCGGGAGACTCGCTTCTTTCTCGTTCCTTCGGTGGAGGCTCTTGAGTTCTCCTTTGGGAAGGAGATGCATCATCAAGAAGTAAGTTCTTGAGCCCTTCATATGGATTCTCTTCTTCTTCCCGAATCGGAGAGAGACCTCTTTTGGTAGTCTCACAAGGAGGCTTCCTAGGTGTTCTCTCATCATGGTGATGAGCTTGGAGAATCCCGTGAGCACGGAGCTGCCGTTGCACTTCACTTTGGAGAGATGGATTGCCCATGGCTTGTTGAAGCCTAGAAACAAGATAGTTAACAAGCATTGAAGCATCATTAGTAGCTTGCTCATGAGCAAAATCAAAGTTATCAACATTAATTTCACTCTCTTTACTATTGTCAGCCATTCTAACAACTTTTAGGTGTACTTTGGCACTTCAAGCCCTAGTTGCTACTCCTCTTTACCCTTTTAGAAAAAGCACTCAAGCTACTGTACCCGCGGCTCGAATACCATTAATTGCAAGGAATAGAAGAGAGGGTCTTTCGACACCAAAACAGCACCGGCTCCTGTCAAGCTTCTAATAGCTCAATAGTGGTTAAGCCATAGGCAAGCCCCGTAGGACTCCACTATTAAGACCATAGCTCTCGACGGTGATGCCCCGTTAACTGCACAAAGGCAGGCGCACTGCAAGGTGAAAAATCCCTATTCTACTTACTCACAGGCAATTAATAATACCAACCATTTGTAGCTAGCTTGAGGACCTCCCTTCTTGAGCAAGAAAAGAGAAACCTTGAGCTCTGATACCAATGTAACATTTAATGGCCTAAAATCTTATGTGTAGCGGAAATTAGCATGAATATAGTGGGCATTTCATTAGAATAGATTCCTAATGAGAATTACAAGAGTGCTTGGGTGGAGAGAGCAACAAAAAGCATAACACCTAGTTAGATAGCATCGACAATACTTTCAAAAGAGAGAGCAATTAAGCTATTGACAACAGTTGAGGACCGGATTTGCATGGAGCCGGTCCCCCCTCCAAAAGGCTTTGTATTATGGTTTCTCCCATCAAGAGAGACATTGTACAATACAATTCTTTGTGTTCCTTCAAGACTAGCTAGTGCAATGAAGATGGAAGCTTCATACACCAAGCAAAACACTTAATCAAACACAACTTGAATTATCCCCGTTCTCAGACCCAAGACCTCACACACCTTCGAAGATGGTGAGAGCTAGCAGGGTATGAGAGTAGATTGAGAAGAAAAAGAAGTATCTTACGAGAAAGATGTACATCTCCTCACATAATCACTCATATTAGCATAGCTTAGCTTAGTAATTAGCTTGGTAGAGAAGATGAGCATGCATTGAAGCTTGGCTCTTGGTTGGATTTGCATCCATATGCCAAGAGAGTGTTGATGTAGGCTTCTATCTCACAAGCTTGGAGTAGGTGATGAGCTCTCCATTAAAGCTTGGGAGGAGATAGAGTATTCTTCCTTCACACATGGTCAAGTGTGAGTGTGTGTGTGTCAATGCCAAGCAAAAATCAGCCCCCCCTCTCTCTTGGGCGAGCCCTAGCTGCTAATTAGGTCTGGCTTTTGCCTCATTGGACCTCCCCAGGTCAAGCCAATAGGAATTAAGCAGCATAAGTGATAGCCTTCTGACATGTGTCCCCCTTTCCCCTTTTGTGAGAGCTTTAGGTAATTAAATAATTAAACTAAACTCTCATTGGACCCCTTTGCCTCCTGGCCAATAGGAATCAGGCAAGCCATGGGGCTCCTGAATGCTCATTGGACCCCTTGGGAGACTGCCCAATAGTCTTCTAGGAGACTTAATTCTCATTGGTTTCTTTTATTAAATGTTTTTAAATTAATTAAACTAGATTTACTCTAGCTTAATTCTCATTGGTCCACTTCAAGGGTCTTCCAATAGGAATTGGGCACACCTTGTGGGCATCTGGCCTAGGGAGCTGACATGTGTCCTTCATTCCCTTTGTGTAAAGGGAGCCTGTGTGTGTGTGTGTGGCTTTCTCTCTCATCCCCTAGCTTTGGGGCTCGCCCCCTCCCATGTAGGGATGTGCAAAGACTTTTTAGGGCACACACTAAGCATCCAATTTTCCCTAGGGTTGACCTTTGGACACAACCTTTGAATTTTGGAACCTTAGCATTTTGGAAGTCTTAATGGGCTGAACCTTAGGGTCTATTTGGCCCATTGTTTCACATGGCTCTTTTGCAGATGGCCCCCCCTTTGGATCCCTATTTTCCCTCCTTTGGATCCCTACTGTGGCCGGTCTGCTAGGTTAACCAATATTCTAGCTTTTTCTCCCTTGGCACTTCCCCACATTAAATGATCAGTTTAATATGAGAAAATCATTTAGGAGAATTAGATATTGATTATTATGACACACTTTGAAGAAGTTTGGTCATCTTCGTCAACATTTCATAAAACTTTTGATGGAAAATTTTCAAGGATTGTAACTGAAAGCCGTGAGTCTTCAATTGTAAGCTTTTGAGGATGTAGTTGTTTTTTTAGTGGAATGTTGTGTAATTTTTCAAGAACATTTGCACTTTTTGTCTCAAAAAACTTTCTATATTGACTTTAGTTCAAAACATTGAAGATTTTTTGACAATGTTCACTATTATTTTTTTAAGTTGCTCCAAAAATTGATGCTTTTTTGTTTTTTAAGAACTTTTGGTCAAATTCAAGGTGAGGTGTAGTTTTCACGATTTAGGTGTAATTTTTGATGACCAAGTGTTTAAAGAGATGTGTCCAAGCTTACCACAAGAGTGGTACTTTGACGTTGACATTGAATCTAGGTAGAGTCCTACCCTTGGTTTGTATTGTCCTTCTATTAAAATTTGATTACACTTTTATGTAGGTTCAAGTTCCTTTTTCTCTAAATTAACAACTTGGCTTGGCAAAGCTCATAGTAGAAGTACAAGTTTCTTTAAATTTACTTTGCTTTGTTTGGTTTTATCATCAAATTTTTGTTCAAAGCACACCCTAGGATTCATATGCATGTGCATTTATCAACAAAATGGACATAAATTTCTAGCAGCCAATTGAGAGGTTATTGTGGAAAAGCATGCCCTAATTTGTGTGGGATCAAGTTCATGTGTTTTTTTTTAGGGAGGCTTCTACAACTGACCATAGATTATTTTTCATTAAGTAGCCTCTCATCTTGTTTTTCTGAGTATGAAAATCTTGTCCATTGAGATTATCTCACATGTTGCCCTTAAGATTATCTTTAAAATTAACTCATCCCCAAAGATAATTATGACATGCACATCCATTTCTTTAAGTGTCTCTTCGTTGCACAAAAATGAGTATGTGTGAGAAAAACACTTGATAAGAGAAAGTTACCCTTGAAAGTTAAGTGTGACGATCCCCTTGAAAACTTTTGTTGGATGTGGAATGAGTTCTTTGACAAAAAATTGAAATCTGTGGGGAACTACCCTTCAATAAAAACATAGGAGTTGATGCTTGCTCTAGGAAAAATCCCTTGTGTAGGAAATAGCTCTTGAGACTTAGTGGGCAAGCTCCTTTACTTGAAGTGATGGACACTCTATGTGCACAATTATCCATGGGAATCGGGGTATATAGACGTGATTGTAATAATCAATCTAATTGGAGGCACTTTGAATTTCATTGAATAGCCACACAAAAGGATCTAAGCTCATGGATATGTCCACGACCACACACACTTCACTATGAATTTTAGTTGACATGTCTTCTCCTTCACAAAATAGGGAGCCTCAAGCCCATATCATCTTGCCTAAGAATAAGGAACATACATTAGCCAAACCAGCTTGTGGGTTTCCCAATTGGGTAGCCTTATGAATATCTTTTTTAAGAAATCCATACTCACATTTTTCAAGTGCAGGGGCCTTGCTATGCATCATATGCAAGCCATAAAGGCTACAAAGACACAACCTTGATGCAAGTAAGCTCAACAGATGCAAACAATGTATCACTCACCTTACTGCATCACCATCTAGGAGGGAGTCTCAACTTGCAATGAAGAGGGATCCTACCATTACTATTCAACCACCTCAAGATCGTCAGTGCTCACACACAATGCTTGATCCCCCCCCCCTCTCTCTCTCTCTCACACACACACACACACACATACACACACACACACACTCATAGGAACACAATGGAGGAGTTGGAGCAAGAGCACTCTTATGAGAATAAGAAAGTTTTAGGTTTATAATGGATTATCTAATTCCTTTCACAATGGGAATCCACATTTGGCTAGTCAACACTAGTTTCTTATCTAATAAAGTTTTTTTTGTCGGCGGCCTCTCATTGGTGATTGCTCAATGCATCACTCAACATGAGACAAATAATAAGAATTCCATCCTAAACTAACATGCCTCCCTTCTTGATGTAGATTCCATCCTCAAAATTTATGAATGTGCCAATTGGGATGCAAGAACTCAATCAATCTACTTTTGTGAACCTTGTAGAATTTAAACATCTTGATGAGTAGTGGCCCATAGACGTGTTCACAATCAAGAGGTTAAACACTAAAAGACTATGCACTTGTCCTATGAAACATCACAATCCTTCAACCATGTATGAGCACTGCAAAATCAATTAAGTATTGTGAGGCTATGCTAGTTCAACATAAAGCAAGTCACTAAAGATATGAAAATTTAAGAGTTAGAAAAAAAAAGGCAAGCATGACATGCATGAAATCATGAAAGTTACATTTCCAAGTAGAAAATATACATCAAGTATCAATTAGGGACCCCATACATTAACAAGCTAAAGTATTGGCATTATTAGGTACACTAATGTTAAAGTTTGATCTAGATCTACTTATGGAATATACAAAATCATGTATTAAGAGTAGTTACCTGATTGGTACTCGTTGGCTTCCAAAGGCTAACAATATGTGCATTTACAAAAATGATATAATAAGCGTAATGAAATGCATATTGAAGCAAATGATTTTGGCAATTGTCATGCATGTCCTTTTTTCTCATTCATAGATAATGGATGAGTGGTTAATTCCATGGTGAAGTGCTCATTGCATTTGAGCGCTTGATTTTTATTTAGTTAGACCTTGACATTTCTTCTTCACACATATGAAGTGAAGTGATGACCTTTGAAATCCTACCAAAAATTTCTTTAACATAAGCTAGGGTCCATTTTTATTCTTAGAGTACTAGTTAGCTTCTACCTCCAAACTTTTATAAGGTCTTGACAAATTTTACATACAAGACCAGATAATCAAAGATCAAGAGTTAACTTAAAGTCATGCCATTTTCTTAAAGAGTTACTAATGATCATCAAATTACAATCATCTACTTATCACAACATGCAAAAATAATGACATGATCTCATGCATACCATACTAGCAACATAGATACATGAATGCTAAGTTAATAAAATTAAACAAGAAAGCAAGGCATGGAAGAATTACACATGTTATTGTACTTACAATGTCTTTGGGTAGATGGAAATGTACTCTTAGAAACCATATAACAATGGATGGCCAAGATACTCTACATGCTCTTGGACATTACACAAAACACAGCCAAACAAAACGCTATACATCAATGTCCTCTTAGAAACCATATGACAATGGATGGCCAAGATAGTCTCCATGCTCATGTACATTACACAAAATACAACCAAACAAAAAGTTATACCTCAATGTAAGGTCTATGCCACCCTTGGAGAGGGGATTTCCATGTAAATGAATACATATTAGGCCATTTTGGTCATAAACAGAAAGTTATTATTTTTGGCAATGTTTCCACCTCTGATGAGCCAATGTTAAATATATTGTAAGATTTTTTAAAATGATTTTTTTTTTATTTTTTATTTTTGTCCAAAAATAAAACTTTTTGAGGTGCTTACACCCACTAAAATGTGACTATCTCATCAAAACCTACCTCATCCTGAATTTCCATAAAAATAGCTTTTTGTTTCAAAAACTGCTAAGTATAGCAGGTATGTGCATCCGAAACCTTGGTCTGTACTCTTCAAGCTCTTCTTTTAATAACAAGTTTTAGAATTAAAATCTAATAAGCCAAGCTCACTTTAGACAATTAAATATCATCCTAATGTTAATATATTAAATGTCTAAGGTCCATATGTATGAATGTGCATGTGTATGTATGTCTATAAATAACCCATGCCCATAGACCATCTCTTATGGTATGTTGACTCTAAGCATGTGTAAGTACATGAGGTGTATCACTCAATTGGGTAAAAGGGGACACCTCTAGTGGTAAGTGGGAGGCTTGTGATGTAAAGTGTGAGCTTTGTCCTAAGGTGTGAGTCAAGGAGAGGAGAGTGGATTTATCCCACATACTGTGGAGCAAGGCTGTAGAGCTACTTAAAGCTCATTTCATGAATGAATAAACAACAACTTAATTTTGCAGTACATGCTTGTCTATGGTTATTAAAAGAAGAGCTTGAAGAGTACATACCTAATTGACATTTTCATTGTTCAAGCTCTTCAATCTATGGTTAGCATTTCATTGTTGCGGCCCATTGACATTTTCATAACTAGTTGCATCTCACTAATTAAGCACTAATCTAGCTATGTGTGGGCATGTCCTTGGCACACCCAAGAGGCCACTACCCTCCATGGCTAGGTAGACTTGATTAGGGAAAGGATTAGCATCATTTGAATTGCATTTTAGATTCCCTTTTTTGCGTCAATTTTTGTATCATTTGCCTCTTCAATTAAATTCATTAAACTCGTTTTCCTTTTGCATTGTTCACCTCATCTTGAATTGCTCGACGCAAGCTTTCCATAGAGCCTACAAGCACTCAAATCCGAGCTCAAAAACTTCTAAAACTCCATCCCTCAAAATTGCCTATATTTAGGTGTGTGTGTGAGTTTGTGTACTGAGCACTTCATTTAGTGTGGCTTTGGAAGGTCATGGGTTCAACGAGGGCCTCATCAAAGGCGCAAGGCCAGCGGACTTCAAGCCATGCGGTAAACTTCAAAAAACAATTTACAGGAGGGTCCGCCACCGGCCGGCTGCAAAGTCTACCAACTTTTGCGCGCGCCCATCCGACGGCCCTTGACTTGCTGGCGAACGGCTGCGTGCTCCTCGGATCGGCTGACTGACCTCACTCCACACGCTCAATCCTTTTTAAAGGGATTTTCGGATCCGCCCTTCTTAGGGCCCCCTTCCCACGGCGCTGCATGCCCGTTGTCCGGCCTTGTAAGCCGCCCTTCACGCGCTGCTCCCGAGCTTCAAGAGCTCACCTTGGCCCCATTTCCCACGACTGCAGAGGCCCGCCCTTCACCAAGCAACTATCCCCGACCTTGTAAGAGGTATTTCCCATGGCCTAAGGCTTTGAAGCCTCCCAAGCCACACAAGGGCATCAAGCCTCAAAGTTTTGCAAAGCTTCTACACCGGCATTCAAAGGCGGCCTCAAGCACTAAAGAAGAAAGGTAGAAGTCGCTTCTTTGAGCATACACAGCTTTTAGAAGGGAGCTCTACAGGTATCCAAATCCAATTTCAAAGGCTCACTCCAGTCATCAAACAAGAACTCAAAGGTGCATGTGAAGGGTGACTTCACCTCAAGTGAAGAGGTACTTCACATTTTATTAAGAAGACATTAAAATTTCAAATCTTGCAGCCAAGCACAATAACTTGCAAATAAATAATCATCTTTCTTTATTTGTGCGCCGTGTAAAGAGGAAGGCACTCACTAGGAGAGTCTCCTAAGCTAATACCCCTCTATTAGCACAAATGGGGGACAAGGGAATAGAGAAATTCAATGGGGAGGGATTCACACTTGGCAAACAAAGTTAAGAGGCTACCTTATGAAAAAATGTTTGTGGTCTGTCATCAACACTACCTTAGAGCAACAAGCCGAACTCGATGGAGTGCACACTAGGGCATCTACACTCATAGCAAGTGCACAGAATTTGGCCAAAGATGAACAAGCATTAGGAATCATCATCACCTCCTTCCATATGACAACTACGTGCATTTCATAGATGAATGTAAATGCACATGATGCCTGGCATGTCCTAGAAAGTAACTTTGGAGCTAGGGCAAAAAGAAGTAAAGTTAGTCTTAAAAGACAGCTTTACAAAGTTACTATGATTGAAGGGGAGGACATTGCTAGCCTAGTGAACAGGCTTAAGATCATTGTCACGTAGCTCATTTACATCCAAGTTGAAGTACCCGAAGATGACAAAGTGGCCATACTATTAAGTGCACTTCCACCTTCTTATGACCACTTAGTCACAATTCTTGAAGAAAAAGAACCAGCACCACCATTCCAAGATTTCATCAACTTAGTCCTAGCAGAAGAAAGAAAGCAAAGAGGTTCACTCACCTCATGAGGAGGAGTTTCTATCGCAACATCTTCAAGGGGAAGATATTCACCATCGACATCAACCAACGAAAGAAAGTGTTATGAATGTGGAAGAATGGGACACGTAGCGAAAGACTGCTACACAAACAAACCTTGCAACAAATGTGGTAGGAAGGGACACCCTCCTTCTCGGTGCTACTCAAATGGAGGTAGTAGCAGTGGAGAAAGCAGACAGTAGAAGCAATAACAAAAGCAACGAAGGAAAGAGACCTGACAGAGGATCTGCTCACATAGTAGAAGACAAAAAGGATGAAGAGGAGATCAACGTTGTCTTTTATGAAGACCCATTTTGAAGATGCAGACTCTGTACTTGTAGGGGAGGACTTTTTCCTGTGTGGATACCAACTTATTATCCTGTGTGGACATCACCATCCTTTGTGGATTTTTCTTGTGTGGATTTTACCATCCTGTGTGGATATCACCATCCTTTGTGGACTTTATTTCCTGTGTGGATATCACCATCCTATGTGGATTTTGTTAGCCTGTGTGGATCATGCATCTTCAGTATCTTGTCTTAATCCAAACCTCAAGGGGAGGATTGTAAAGTGTGAGCTTTGTCCTAAGGTGTGAGTCAAGGAGAGGAGAGTGGATTTATCCCACATACTGTGGAGCAAGGCTGTAGAGCTACTTAAAGCTCATTTCATTTCATGAATAAACAACAACTTCATTTTGAACTACATGCTTGTCTATGGTGAGCTTGTGCTAACCTAAGTCAATACTCAAGATTGTGTTTATGAGTCCAAGCTAATTCTATCTTGGAACCTAATTCACTTGAGTGATAACTTTGCTTACACACACACTCACTCATTGACACTATGTTTCTCTTTCATCCACCATAGCTAGCACGATCCAATTCCTAACATTTGAGGTGTGAGTCAAGGAGAGGAGAGTGGACTTATCCCACATACTGTGGAGCAAGGCTGTAGAGCTACTTAAAGATCATTTCATGAATGAATAAACAACAACTTCATTTTGCACTACATACATGCTTGTCTATGGTGAGCTTGTGCTAAGCTAAGTCAATACTCAAGATTGTGTTTATGAGTCCAAGCTAATTCTATCTTGGAACCTAATTCACTTGAGTGATAACCTTGCTTACACACACACTCACGCATTGACACTATGTTTCTCTTTCATCCACCATAGCTAGCACCATCCAATTCCTAACATGTGACACCTCTACTTCTTCATTTAGAAAGAGGGGGTGAGCAAGGGAGGTATGGGCAAGCCTTGGCCATAAAGAAACCCCAAAAATCTATATAAAGGGCATTCAAACCCAATTTTACACACACTTGAACACACTTGGAATAAGGGAGCTCTGCTGCTGTGGAAATTAACTTGATGGCTTCTACGTCAAAGCTTTGAGAGATCAATAACTCCAAGGCACATTTGGGTAATGTAAATTTATTGTTTAATCAAGCTATTATCAATCTCTCATCTCAATTGGAATCCTTTCCAATTGCTTCCATATATTATCATTCAATCCTTTAAAGAAGGAGACAAGGTATTCCGTAGGGTCGGACCAAAGCAAAGTAACCTATCCTTGGGAAAGTACAAGAAGCTCATCCCAAGATAGTGTTGACCCTATGAGATTGTCAAGGTAATAACTAATCAAGCTAAGTTAAAGCTACCTTCTAACCTCAAAATTCATGACGTCTTCCATGTTAGCTTACTAAAACCCTATGTTCCTAACTAGGATCGACTTTTAGACACCAAAAAAATAGTTGCCCAAGGGGTCCTTTTACTTCCACATGACTATATCCTGGAAACTCAAGAAAGAAAACTTAGGAATAGTAGCATCATTGAACACCTCATCAAATGGAAAGATTTCCTTGAAGAAGATACAACATGGGTAGATGAAATCACTCTCCTTAAAGATCATCTAGACTTAGCTTTTGAGATGAGGGCATCTCATTTTGTCAAGTTGGGGAGAATGTAAGGTCCCTACCACCCTTGGAGAGGGGATTTCCATGTAAAGGGATACATATCCGGCCATTTTGGTCATAAACAAAAAGTTACTATTTTTGGCAAATTTTCCACCTTTGATGAGCCAATGTTAAATATATTGTTGTGAGATAGTAAAAAATGAAACTTCTATTTTTTGTCATTTTTATCAAAAAATAGAAAGTTTTGAGGTGCTTACACCCACCTAGATGCGACTGCCTCGTCAAAATCTACTTCGTCCTAAATTTCCATAAAAATAGCTGTTTGTTCCAAAAACTACTAAATATAGCAGGTGTTACATCTGACACCTTGGTATGTAGTTGTCAAGCTCTTCTTTTTAAAGCAAGTTTTAGAATTAAAATCTAATAAGCCAAGCTCACTTTAGACAATTAAATCTCATACTAATGTTAATAGATTAAATCCTAAGTCTAAGGTATGCATATGTATGCATGTGCATGGGCATGTATATGTACGCATATGTATGCGGCATGTATGTACATGTGTATGTATGTCCATAAATGACCCATGGACATAGACCATCTCTTATGGTATGTTGACTCTAAGCATGGGTAAGTACATGAGGTGTATCACTCAATCGGGTAAAAGGGGACACCTCTAGTGGTAAGTGAGAGGCTTGTAACACCTCTACTTCTTCATTTAGTAAGATGTGGCAAGCAAGGGAGGTATGGGCAAGACTTGGCCATCAAGCAATCCCAAAAGTCTATATAAATGGCATTCACACCCAATTTTACACACACTTAAACACACTTGGGTGAAGGGAGCTCGAATAATGTGGCAATTAACATGGTGTCTTCTACAACAAAGCTTTGAGGGATCAACAACTCCAAAGCACATTTGGGCAATGTAAATTTATTGTTGAATCAAGCTATCATCAATCTCTCTTCTCAATTGGAATCCTTTCCAATTGTTATCATATTACCATTCAATTGAAATTCTTTCCAATTGCTTCCATACATAATCATTCATCCTTTCAAATTGCTACTCCACTATCAAATGCTATACTCTTATTTGCATATCCTCAATTGGATACCAACCATCACTATACCTATTTCATGATAAGTTCCCTACATTATAAAGTAATGAAGGTCTCACTACTTGATTACATAATCAATTGTGCTGATTGCATGCACAATTCTTCTCTATTTTAACCTAGATGTTTCTGTGTTGTTCTTCTTGCCTAGCTCTATCTCTATGTCATCAACTTTCTCAATCGGTTCGCTTTCCTGTTTATCCTTCTCCTGCACTTCAGTTTCAGTTTAGCTTCTGCCATACGAGAGCCCACACCAGTCTCAGACCCTTTCCCTTCCACTGCTTTAGTGTTATCTTCCTCCAAAGTGGAGTCTAGAGTAGGCCCACCCTTTTTGCCTTCCATCGTGTTGGCACCAATGTCATGCAATACTTCATGCACTGACTTATAAGGATCTTCCAGGAACATGTGACTGGCATCTGACTTGCTGTATCTAGGAAGATCCTTCTGATCCACAGGGGTGTTCGTGTTGTCATGGGTGTTCGCATCGAAAGATCCTCTCCCTACATATACAAAAATATGAAAGAGAAGATTAGAAAGAGAGAACCAAATAAAATAAATAAGAAAAAAAGGTTACAAGGAAAGTACCAAAATAGGTTGAAGTATCAAATGTTTCAACAGTACCAAATCAGTATCAAGCACCAAAAGTACCCAAGTCATACTCACCATTACAGTATAAGTTTTGTATAAGACTGTAACTAGAAAGTACCAAAATAAGTAATCAGAGTACCCAATGAACAAATAAGCACCCAGAGTACCAAACATTGTGCCACATAGCACCCAAGGAAAATCTGTAGACAAATGAGTACCAAAAATTCTCAAGGCAGTACCAAAATGGTCAAAGAGAGAACCAAATAAAATAAAGAAGCACAAAAGGCTACAAGGGAAGTACCAAAAGTACCAAAATAGGTTGAAGTACCAAATGTTTCAAGAGTACCAAAGCAGTATCAAGCACCAAAAGTATCCCATTCAAACTCAACATTACAGTATAAGACTGTAACTAGAAAGTTGCAAAATAAGTAATAAGAGTACCCAATGAACAGAAAAGCACCCAGAGTACCAAAGATTGTGCCACATAGAACCCAAGACAATATCTGTAAACTATATGAGTACCAAAAATTCTTAAGCCAATACCAGAATGATCAAAGAGAGAACCAATTAAAATAATTAAGCACCAAAAGGTACAAGGGAAGTACGAACATAACAATTAGTGTTCGATTAAATACCCAAATCAGTTTAAAAAGTACCAAAACAATAAAAAAATAAGCAAACCACTTTCAAAAAAAAACTAGAAAGTACCAAGACATTTAAAGAAGATACCAACGCACTAAGCAGCATGTACCATAGTAGTCCCAAAATAGAATTGAAAAAGACCAAATGATCAGAAAAGCACCAAAAGCACCATGGATTGTGCCATTATAGAATCCAAAACAAAACAAATAGTACAGTGTAAGACTCAAAAATTAGAAACAAGGAAGTACCAATATAGTACCAAGTAGTTCAAATGAGTACCAAATGAAATGAAGCACAGCATAAAGTACTAAGGAAAGTTCCAACACTGCCCTTAGTGTTAAATAAAAGTACCAAAACAGTTAGAGAGAGTACCAAACCAGTCCAAGATAGTACTAAAACCCATAAAAATGTCAGCAAATAAACCAGTCAAGAAGTGAAACATGCCAAATCACCAAACCTTGTGCAGAATAAAAACTTTCAACAGTCGTACACAATGCAATAAGCCGGAAATACAATACCTCCTACTGTTCAACCTCAGCTTGGAGCTTCTTGATAGTTTTGGAAACCCCGTGCCGTCGTAACAAGCGCCAACTTGCTCCCAGCTCAGCCTCCACCTCTCTGATCTCTTCATCAGGGACTCTTCATCAGGGATAGATATTTGCTACTGCAGCACACCGATGCACGCCTACAGGGTATCAATATCCTCCATCAAACTTTTCGCCACACCCTCTTTACCCTCATATACCAGTAGCTGGTCCTTGTTTGCTTGAATAGAGGCCTTCAGGTCTGTTAGTTTTGATGACCCTAGATGTGACACCTGCTTTTGGAGTCTTTGGAGCAATGCCTCTAAGTCAGGTAGTTAGTCAGTCACTGCCCCTCTGACACCTTGCTCTGGTTCTTTGCAGATGTTGCTGCCACTTTGAGTCATGCGGGCCTTCTTAACTGACTGCAGGACAGTTCCAGGGGAGGAAGCATTTTGCTTCCTCCATGTCTCAACTTTACGATCAAGACTGCCAGCCCTAAATGATATCATCTAAAACACTCCTTCCCCAAACCGGGCCCATGCTATTCTATGCCCTGTTGGGTCTTTTCTCGCTGCATCACATTTCTCGAACGCATAACCCTTAGCAAATTTGGTGGTCAGTTCACCGCATAAGGGGGTCCTTGATAAACTTTGGAGAATAGAAATCTGCAGTCATCTACCAGATCTGGCTGCAAATGATTTAAATAAATTTTTATGTTCTTTTGGAACTTGTACTTGAAAACAGATAACCACTGCTCGGATGGCAAGTCCTCATTAGTCAGGTCCTTAGGGAGTTTTCCTTCTAGACTAAGGCCATACTCCTCATGCAAGTCCTCTGCTGTATAACAGAACCTGGTTTGTTGAGGGTACTCCTCCATTTTATTCTTACCTGAAATGTCAAACAAATAAGAAATTATTGTGAAACAAATCCAAAGTAGCACATTTGTTACTGTACATCTAATAACTAATAACTAATGTGTTTACAATATGATTTATCCATACTCTATTTCCACGAAACTTCAACAATAGTCTGCAATAACTTCAGTTTTAATCCTTAGCATATGATATACAAATCTCTAACATAAAGCAAGGAAACTATGGAATCATGTACATTGTCTCAGCTAAACCTTTCTATCCACAAACATTGAAGCTCCACAACCACTTTTCTAGAATATCCTAGAAAAATACACTTAATACTATAGAGCAAGCTGGATAATTAGCATGGTCCAAGTCAATTTTCTAATTTTTCTCTCATATGCATATGGATTACAAATGCGATGCTCCAAGGTATCAAATTTTACACTGAACATTTAAATTCAAGATTTTACACCATCTAATTAACATAAGCCTGATTCCAATGAATAGCTTACCATGTCTTGACTTGTTGGAAGATTTTGATTCATCCTCATCGACACGGTGTGAGGTCCGTTCGGAGTCGATTTCAGAAGCCTTGAACTGTTTTTCACTAGCCCTTGTGTTGGGACTACTTTTGTTCTCCAGCTCTGTTTGTTGAGAGGCAGGGGTGGAAGAACCTTTGCTGTTTCTTCTCCCATGGGCCTTGGCCTTCCCTTTCTGTTTGCATGTTCAAGGTGACGCTCTGCTGGCAGCATCTCCCTTGCCCTTTGGGGTCCTCATGGTGGGAGAACTCACACAATAGCAACTCTCCTACAATGCTGAGAGAGAGAGAGAGAGAGAGAGAGAGAGAGAGAGAGAGAGAAGCTCTGCTATGAGTCTGAGGGGGGACAGAGAGAGCCCAAGCGCTGGCAGAAAGCGCTCAATTCAAAGAGACGCCACTAAATTTACTAATTACACCACTACTCTCACATGGGCTGGCCCATTGTGAAATAGCACGACTTGTATTTTTGAGATACAAGTATAGCTAAAAAATACAAATTCCAAAACTTTTGGGCCTCAAAACTTTACCTCCAAAGGACCAAATAGGTGGAAAAAAAATTGGCCCTTTTTTTGTACCACCATCCTTTGCTTTCAGCCATGGGATTGTGACGGTGGCATCTTCTACATCAATGTGAGGAGGCTCAGATGCCTCTCCTCAGATCTAAAGAACCTTTGGTGGGGGGGAAGAGCCGAGAGTTATCTAGATTTATTACTTCCTTGGCACTACTAGAGACGACTACACTGTTATCTCTAAGGATGGCCTTGACATGACCTTAAACGAATGGGTTTACAATCAAGTGGTAAAGGTGATCCCTACTTACAGGATCAAACCCATCTCTGTCCTTGATATCTTTCCTGACAATAAGATTCTTGAACCCCACAAAGATGTGTATAAGAGCTACTATTCAAATGAAATAGTAGAATGCAAGAACCTCTCCACAAATACCTATCGACTATACCACTATGTCCCTAGATATCCATCTTTGAGAATCGTCTAGTTTTTAGCAAATCTAACCTTTGTATATATCATGATAGAATAAAATGATGCTCATCTAGCTTCTCAACGAGATGTCAACTTTGTATATGTTTTGATATAAATAAATTTATGGCATATTGAACTTAATGAAATTAGCTGCATTTAAAATTTTATCTTGAGTTGTGGGAGTTTAAAGCACTTGATATAGCATAAAGTCTTTAAATCAAACCATCAACAAACGTATTATTGTGTAGGTACCATCAAATGATTTGTATACTGCCATACAAAAGAGAAAACTTCTCTTGAAACAAGCCCAACCACCCACATTCAAAGGCGAGGGATCCCATGTCTAACGTGATGCTAAAGCCTGGATTGAGGCAATGGAAGACTATTTCAAAGCTGCAGGGACCCAACCTATAAACCAAACTATGCTTGCAATGTTTTGTCTTGTTAGCGATGCAAAAATATGGTGGAAACAACATTGCAAGGAATTGGGTGCTACAGGATCTTCCCATTCTTGGGAGGATATTAAAGAAGCCGTTACAACATGATATCTTCCACCTACTCATCATGACACCAAAAAAATTGAATTCTCTGCTCTAAAACAATTACCTTTATTGGTGGGGGAGTCTTAATCCAAATTTGTAACATTGCGAAGATATAACCCAAAAATGTCCACTAAATAGCAGGTAACACGATTCTGTCAAGGGTTGAACCAACTGCTGGATACCTGCCTTGAAGCAATGAGACCTATATCTCTCTAGGATGCTCTCTTAAAGGCAACACCAGTCATTCTCTTCTATGGAAAACTGCATTTGTTATTTTTCCATAGACAGAGAACCAACTCCCACATTTGTGTGACACCTTTGAACGTGTGATGTAAAGCCATACAACCGTTGCTATTGTTCTCCCCTATGGCACAAATAATGCATGGACAGATGCAACCTGCATCATGTAACCAAAAGGTAGATAGTGCATGTGGTTGAGTGAGTCCTCTAAAAAGGACATCTACACATGGTATTCACAATAGCATTTGCATCTATCCTTCAACCGCCTGCAAAAGAATGGCTTCAGCATCTTAAACATTCAATTCATGTCAATCTTGCAATCTGGATGTTTTCTATTGAATCTGCAAAAGAGTTCAACCTACAATATCCAAACTTGATCAATATGTTTACTAGGATGAATGAATCCAAACAAAAATATGCAAATTGCTACCTAGCACTAGACTGGTAAACTAACAGGACATAAAAGTATCCTTTCAGGGTTTTGGGAAAAAATTCCAAAACCATAGTAGATCCACTCATTTTAAAAAAGCCTATCATGAGCTTATAGTTCAAGGACTACCACATTTGGAAACATTGAGAAACTTGTAAGATTTCTCATCCCTTGGTCACTACAAGCCTCCAAAGTTGATGGACTAGTGCATTTTGTCCAAAAAAGCAATTTCTTATGGTTGATTGCATATAAATAAGAGTGGGGATTTTTGTAGGACATGAGATAAAATGCCCGTTAACTTGAATGGGTTGGTGATCAGAACATATGGTTGCTTTTAACTCACTATTTTTTTTTTGTGCAAAAAAATAGGTACAAAAAATTTGCATTTTTGCCATTCTGCGAACATATCATCAAAGTTTCTATAGTCACGCTCAATACAGATACTATATACATGTTTTCTTCATTCCCTTTGGACCTTTGGATTCAAAAAGAGCATGGAGCATGTCAAAAGGATAATGGATCTCTTACTAAGTGGAACCTTGGGGGCAATGATAAAGTGCTAAATACAGCAAACATGAAAAAAGTGGGTTTAGCATTATGTCCTCTAGGAACCCATAGAAACTACTCAATATCTAGCCAAGTTTGTAGTTTAAGATTAGATATGGTTACTACCTACAAAATACACACAATTGGCCTAAGAAACTAACAATATTGAGAAAGTTATAATTGCTACTCTAAAATGTCTCGTATTCTTCAGCAATCAAAAAACTCAACCATCATCATATACTATGTTATATAGCGTATTAGGTTCCCCAAAACTCAAGGAAGATTAGCTTTATGTTATACATTACACTTATACAATCAAAATTGAATTTGGATATCAAGAAAGCCACCAAAAAAATAATAAAAGTGCTAATTTTGGCCAAAAAACAGGATTATGCAATTCTTGTAAGTTGGTCATAACTTTCAATTTTAACACTTAGCTCTCCCTACAAGCATCAAAACATGTTGAGAACTATGAAGGCTTATCCTCTAACAATCTAAACCTCACAAACATGAAGTTTAGAGTGGTATAGTTGCAAAAAATGGAAAAAAAAAGCCAAAAACAAGACCTGTTTCTTCACACAGTTTAGGTTCAAAAATGTTGTGCAAGAGATAGGTTAATGATGAAATCTATACTCCGAAAAAAATGTCAAGTTTTTTTCAGCTCATAAGGCAACTTTGTGGATATATAGCACCTAGAAATTCATTTTCATACTCTTCAAATAGTTCAAGCAAAATGGTCACTTAATAGGACACAAAAGTGTCTAAGGACATTAAAGTGTCCTGTTACCATTCTAGTGCTAGGACATCTAGCATGTTCATGAAAACAAATCAGAGTGTTCAATAGCATAATTAACATCCGAACATGTATGTCACAGGGTTTGTTGACTACCATATATAGTGTTTTCATTAGCATAATAAGTACGTTAATTAGCATACTTAGTGTGCCAACAAGCACATGTAAATAACATAGCATGTGTGCTAACTAGCATATAAGGCATGCTAGCATGCATAGCATGTATTCTAACTAGCATGGACATGTAGTGATTAGCATACCCATGATACTAACTAGCATAGTAGCTATGCTAACAAGCATAATCAATGTGTCGTTTAGCATATAAGGAATGCTAAACTACATAGAAGGTGTCCTAAGTATAATAAAAAGTATGCTAACTACATGGACTAGGTTTTAATCAACATACCCTGAATGCTAACAAGAATAATACGTGTAGTGATTAGCATACCATACCAATTATGCAATTGATCATACCCAACATTGTAATTAGCATACTAGGTATGCTAACAAGCACACAATGTGCCAACCAACATTTCCATTATGTCCATTATGTTACTAGGAAAGGTAGCTAACATACGCATTACATTAAACAACATACTCAACATGCTAGTTTGCATACTAGGAACCTATCGAGCATAAAAATCATCTTAAACAGCATATGCAACACGCTGGTGAGCATACTAGGTATGTTCACTAGCATAGATGGTGTTAACTAGCATACATATTGTGTTAACTAGCATACTCTATATGCTAGGTAGATTACTAGGCATGCTAATTAGCATAAAGGGCATTGATTAGCATACATATAGTATATTGTGTTAAACAACATACTCAATATGCTAGTGAGCACATTAGGTATGCTAACTAGCATACCTACTATGGTAGCAGCATAATCGGTGTTAATTAGCATACATATTGTGTTAACCAGCATACTCTGTAAGATTAATAGGATATTAATTAGCATATATATTTTGTTAACTACCATACCATGTCTGCTAGGAGGTTACTAGGCATGCTAACTAGCATATTCATTATGCTAAATAATCAGATAAGTGGTTACCTGGTGGATTTTGAGAGTCAAGAGGATGACACATCCGCTCAGCATAGTGATTCACACATGAGTGAATCCATTGCAAAACCAATGGCACCTATCGAGTAAGAAAATTTTATCGACAACGTGGTCAAGAGGTTAATTCCTCTTGTGAGGTCTGAGTCGAGGGAGCCTAAGTGGTGCGAAATTGAGAAGAAATGGACGAAACATACGGGGAAAGAGTGTTACTATAGCATGGAATATGAAAGACATATCAAACCTGTTCCAGTAGCACCTACTCCACCTAGATACTTTACGAGGATTGCACAAGGACCAACAGAGGTTTCAAGTCCACACCCTATCTTAGGACAACAACCTCTACTGCCAGGTGCTAGGATGCCTGTAGACATGAGATAGATGCCAATGATGGAAGCATCAAATAAACCATTGCTAGTACCTACTTAAATGTATTATAACAACCAAAGTGGGTACTACCCTTCATAGAAACAAAATATGAGAGAAACATATGGAGTGGTAAGGTCGGTACATCCTCCACCTCTTTTGGTTTGATCTGATGAAAGAAGGTACGAGATGGACAAAAGGACATTGCGGTTCATTGAATATAGAGGCTTATCTAGGTCAAAGCCTGCTTACAGCCAACCAGAGTCAGAATGTCCTCAAATGGAGATCACTCAAGTAAATGCCTATTGTCTTGATTGTAATATCACTCACTTGATCTCCAGCTATCTGAGAAACCCAAATCCAATGGGAATTGTGCAGCTACCCAGTAGCTCGGAAAATGAAAACTTTGTACCAGTTCAAGTAGTTACAAGAGCACAAGCTCAAAAGAAAGCTGACAAGAACACATAGAAAAAGAAAACAAAAAGCGACGAAAGTCCAAATATGGATGATGATCCAAAGACCGATGCACCTAGTCAAAAAACGAAGAGCAAACGGAATAGTTGGAAAATTAGAAAGTCTAGGATGAAAGCACGTAGGGAATGAGAACAAAAATCCCTAGCTGATAACTTATCAAAGTGCAAGAGCGAATAAGACAACACGAGGAAAGGGTTGCACCTTCTCTTACGTAGATGTATCAACCTCCAAAAATGTCATCCATACAAGAGAAATCAAAAAGTTCTATTTTAGGAGGATCAGTGTTGGTGGAGAAAGTGAACGAACATTTAGATGGGCTTAGGAAAGCATAGGAGGCACGACGTAAAACTAACCAAACCTAAGAACATAGGAGGTTGACTTATCCAAGTACTAAAAGACACCAAAAAAAGGCTTGAAATGTGCATGAAAATGATTCAAACAGCCCCAGAACTACTAAAAACACTAGGGGGAAAACCTGAGGAAGTGATCCGTGTCCCACCTACACCAGTAATCCCACCAAACTAGGAACGAAAAGAGAAAGATTCTAGTCATAAGCACATAGCAAAGCTCAATGACCCACAATTACAACCAAGGATAGTGTTGAATACCACAGATAAATCTTATGAGAGATTTCACCAAGCTATACTTGAGAATTGTGAAGAAATAGATGGTCTTGATGAGTTGTGGAAACGATTCAGAGAGGCCAATGAAACTGATAAGCTAAGCAGACAAGTAAACCAGATTTTTGATGAAAGAGGAGTGTTTCTTCCACCAATAGAGGAATTTGAGTCTAGATCTCAAATGAATCTAGACATACGATTGTATTTGGGAGACAAAGGATCTGTACAGCCTATGGACATTTGATCCTATTTGTTAAGAACACTACTGTCCTATATGGGAGAGTACGAGGCTAAGTCAGATGTTGTTGTAGTCCCATCATAGAGACTATCTCCCAACAATGCCATCAATTCAAAGGGGTTAGTAAATATTCTATCGACCCCAATTATCTGTACGATAATGTTAGCCGTGTTGCTTAGAATAAGACCAAGAACATGGGCTAGGACTCTCGGTACAATTTTTGCTCCAATCCTACCAAAATAGCCACAAGGTCAATTTGCAACCTTCAAATCTCAAAAACTTAATTTCAAGTAACAAAAGTTATCCAAATGACTTCAATTGCTAGGCCAATTTCATATAGTGTCTATCAGCTTTCTAGACTAAAAAAAAGTGAAAATGGATCTTCCGACTAGTAGGAGATAATAAGCGTGCTTATTTCCATTGGGCCAAAAAAGGACTATTTTGCACGTTTTCTAGTCCTCACTAGTCAAGTATATCTCCAATACGCCTTGAACATGGTTATTTCAATTTGATCCGATTTCACAAGAGTTTTTGTATTTGGAAGTTTCAATAGAAAATCCAGTGGTGATACAAGTCAAATGATGTTTAAATCAGTTGAAATGTCTTCCAAGAACTCTATTGCTACTGAGCATTGAGATCTTTTAAAGTTTGGCTAAAAATCACCTTATTATCTCCACAATGATAGATGCATGCAAAAGTGAGCTTTATTGGCTAAACGTGCTTACCTTAACTTATATAAGATGTGATTTCCATCAAACTCCCAAGAAAGTGTAGACACTATCCTGTAGATAATAAACGCTTTTTTTTCTTGCGCTTGAAACTAAGATTTTTTCACATGAATATCTTGTTTGGGTGGTATGTTAATGCTTTTGTGAAGGCACCATTGATTCTAACTCCATCTGGGGGCAAAATTGGGTTGAAATATATTTCATGCTAAACATACAACTAGGGGTAAGAACACTTGAAATAAAATAGAACTTGACCAAACTGCTTGATAGTCTTTAAACAACTTATTACAACTATAAGAGGTGAAAATTTGAAAAGAAGTTGCAAAAAATAACGACCTAGAAAGTAAGCCACTTAATATCTAGGAGGCTAAGAAAGAAAATTTTGGACCATTTCTCAACTCTAGAGGTATCAACATAGTGTAAGGAGGCTCTGATTCAAGGTTGGTAGCACTTGAACTTGTAAGTGGCCAGAGAGACCCAGAAGTCATTGAAACTAGACTGCATACACAAAATTTGTCCTAGAAACTTCAACATTGATCTAAACTTCATGAAACTTGATCTATAGCTTGATTAAAGTGTTTACATATAGTGCAAGCCACTTACTCATACTTGGCTATAACCTTTCCAAGATTAGTGATAACTAGGACTGCTATTTTGAAACCATGAACTCACTTTATGAGTGGTGTACATGAAAACACTAAAATTTCTACAAGCAGCATTAGGGATGTCAACTCACAAGGTGAGATCAAGAACCTTCCTTGATTCATACTTACCCTACTCCTAATCAATCATAAAATAATAGTGGAAAGTGTCCACCATCAGTGGTTTTTCTTTGTTTTTTGCTTTCAAATTGCATCAATTCTTAGACTCTGATATAGTCTAAGCTATCAGCCACTAGAAAATGACCTAGTCTAAGCTTAAAGGTCCTTTCCACCATAAGTGGTTTTTCTTTGTTTTTTGCTTTAAAATTGCATCGATTCTTAGACTCTGATATAGTCTAAGCTATCAACCACTAGAAAATGACCTACTCTAAGCTTAAAGGTCATCGATGAGTATGACTTCTCCCCAGACACCTCTACACAGCTAAAGTAGACACACCTCAACCATGCGGTTTCTAAAATCTCTTTTGGTAGTCCAAAGAAAAATTTAGAAGATGTTTTTGGAAAATTCTATTGAGCATTGAGATATTTTCTAGTTTAGGTCACCTCATCCTCGGTAACGGTGCCAAAATGTGGAGCTCCCCGAATGCCAAGCCTCGCTATCTTATTGTAGTGACAATGACAACCATGAACATCATTATCATACCGTGGGATGGAGTTGACTCAACTAGTGCATGGAGGCTACAAGAGGTTGCTAATATCTCAAAAAAGATATCCAATCCTTATCTAACCCAAATCTACACTCTATTGCATGTTAGGTAGCATAAGCTAACTATGATACCTCAAATATATGTCATTGATTTACCAAGAAAATGACGTCCAAATGAGACGAAACTTATAGGATGGATAGGCAACTTTTAAAGAAACATGTCCATGTCCTCAAATCCCCTTTTAACCACTTGCCAAAATCATGCTTTTTGCTAAAGACGGAGTGTTAGAATAGGAAAAAGAGAAAATCAATCGATAGAGGTGCTTGAAAACCAATTCTAGAGACTTTGGAATGCTTTTTAAGAAGTTTTGTCCGCAAAATCATCAGTAGAGACATTATACTCATATAATGTCTCAACTGTGATTCTGGCAATAAAATTGAACTTTTGACATTATAGTTCTGTTCTATATGTTATGTTGAGCACAGAAATCAAATTTCATTTCACTTGGGACATACAGATTGAGAGTTTTTTACTCTTTTAGAGGATTTCCTTATCAAGAAGTGGTGATTTTGATCAATTTTGACATCCAAAATTTGTTGTAATCACATATTCTTGTCGTCTGCATCAAGGAGCACCTTGGTAGAGATAAAAGTCGATTCTGACCACTCAGAACTTATACGCATATAATGTCTCAAAGGCCAGATTTGAGGTCAAAATTTTGAACTGAGTGCATCCTTGTGGTCTAGGGCATTAAGAAAGCATATTGGCCAAATTTCGTCCAATTTGGAGCAAGTTTGAGCTTCCAGAGACCAGAGACAGATCTAGGCAAGGTGATTGCTTGAAGTAATCATAACTTGCTCAAAAATTGTCCAAATTCAGTTTTGAAACTTGTTGTGAGTTGTTGCCGAGGAGAGGAACCTCTGGAGTGAAATTCACTTCATTCTGACCAGTTAGACATTATACGCGTATAATGTCTAAAGGCCATTTTTAGAGATCAAAATTTGGAACTGAGCATACCAGGGTGTTAAGCAACACAAGACAGGCTCACATACTAGATTTTGAAAATTCTGAGGAAAGGAACAAAACTCACCTCATTCTACCATAAAAAACATTATATGTGTATAATGTCTCAAGTGCCAAAACAAAGGTCAAATTCACAAGCTGAAACTTGCAGTGGGTAGAGGACATCAAGGAGAGCTCACATACCAAATTTTGTCAAATTTTGAGCACATAGACATTATACACATATAATGTCTCAAGAACACTTTTAGGGGTCAAAATTTGGAGATGAGCATACCAGGGTGTTAAGCACCACGAGACAGGCTCACATATCAAATTTCATCAAAATCTGAGCAAAAAGATATTATACGCGTATAATGTCTCAAGTGTCAAAATAAATGTCAAAATCATAAACTGAGCATACCAAAGAGTAGAGTACATCAAGGAGAGTCTACAGTTTAAATTTGGAGAAATTCTGAGTCAAAAGACATTATATGCGTATAATGTCTCCAGGCAAAGGTTGAGTCGGAACAAATTGTTTTGGTTATAACTTGAGCTTCCGGTATCAGATTCAAAAACTTTCTTTTATCAAAATGAAGCTCCAGAGTAGCTCTACAACTTTTTTGTGTTAACCTTGAAGAAAAATTAATAGACTCTGATGAGGTCATTCGTTGTTGGTCAGTGCTCAAAAAACGTCGTTTAAGGCCTCAAAATGCATCCGCAAGTTAAGGGTGTCCAAAAGTGAGAATTGTGAGACAACGATCATGGTTTTGGACATAGTTTTGACTTCTCCCTAGACAAAGGACTTGAAAACAGTGGACTGAGCCTTCTTACATCAAGCCAGAGCTGCTAAGCTTAGAAATCATGTACAGTTTAGACTCAAATTCAGCTTACACAAGCTTCGGGATCCCAACAATAGAGGAGCATCCGCCCCTAATGGATCTTCCAAATTTGCAATTGGTAAGGACCATTTTTGTTGACAGATTTTGGATGACTGGTCATGAAAGTGAAGGACTATATAGATACATTGATGACAAAGAGGTCAATCTTAATAGGCGCATAGAGCCGTACCCAGAAGAGCTAACGGATCACAAGCTCTTATATGTCTATAAATACGGAGTCGACTGACACTGGAGAACTATAGTTGTTGATGCGTATGGTCAAGAATACAGAGTTGTAGAATGCACAAATCCACAGACTGCATTAGAAAGAGGTGGATATTTGGTCAATGAAGGACCATGAATACCTCCACCAAGCATGAGAATTTCAAAAAGGGAGCCACCTGGATTCCCTTCTAGAGCGATAACAAAAGACAGACTGGGAGATACTAGGGCAAGACTTGTAGACAATCGACGAGTTAGACCATCCCAAGTCTAGAAATGGGTAAATAGGAAATAATCCAAAGATAAAGATCCAAGAGATCACATAGCAACTTTCAATACAGTAACTAGAGCAAAAAGGGTTTTGAATTTTGCAACACAGTTTGTGGGATTTGGATTGACTCTAGAATATGACGCGGCTACCTAGTTCATCGACTGAGTGGAGAGACAAGATTTTGAGACTTTGGATGAGCTGTTTGAGGAATTCATTGAAGAATTCTCTCAAAAATCTATAGATTCAACCAAAAAGAGGGAAAATCAGTACACAAAGCAGCATTACGGCTCAAGAGATATGTTAAGCTTTGTCCGATAGCGGAGCTACCTACACGATGCTGATCTTTATCCAAGGAATGAGACATGTGGGTCTTCAAATATATCTTCATATGATAAGGAGCGTGATGCTAAATGCATTGATCAAAGAACCCCAAAGAGTATTGACCCCAAATGTTGGTGCCGCTTTGAATATTTCTTTATATTGCTTCAACTGAGTACAATGCCGGTACTCCAATTTCATGCACCTTCACTTTGAAGCGTGCCAGAAAGTGAGCCCTCTGCAGGCCTTGAAAGAAATTACATGAAAATCATCAAACTCAAAAGCATCTGGTCCAAAAGCACCAAGCCCAAAAAGTTGTCAGCATAAAAACAAGGATTTCCATATAGTTCTACCACATCAGAATCCAACGTGAAATGTAGAATTCTGTAGAGCCTACCACGTTAACATGTCAGCGTATAATCTAGAAATACATATAGACTGTCAACAAAAATTCTGAAAATTTGTACAACTGCCAGGTCATCTTCTCCACGCGCACGTGTGTGGGCTTTCTTTATTTCAATGTCTTTATGTCACTTGGGCCCCATCGGATGGAGTCTCATAAGTTGGTAGGACTTCTTTTTCTTCTATTGTTGCTCCTCTTAGGGTTAGGCCCCTTGGCAAGGATCTACAGGTTGGCATTGTTCTTCAGTGGATTGACACATCAACAATTTGTGATAGGTGATGCCAAAATGGCAAAGATTTTGATGGTTGAAAACACTAGGTTCTTTGTCAGCCTGCTGAGGAGAAGCATTGCAAGTTGGTGAACTTCTATTGGACACTGGGCCCCCACCTCTCCTTAAATAGGAAAATCATGTTGGGTTGAGCACTTGTCCCTACAGCCCATGACCTTGGAAATTCTGGTATAAATAAAAAAATAAAATAATGAAAATTTTTGCAAATGGTACAGGCTCAAAAAGGGTTCACTGACTTGGAAAATGCGAATGTTGTGTCCTAACGGTTGTGCAACTAATCTAAGTGCCTGGACATACACGGCCTACGCATAGGCTCACAAGGGTACTAGAACACTTCCTACGCTCTCCTAAACCCTAGAATGGTATAGCTTATCCACATGCACATAGGATTAGATGTGCACATGGCAACAATCTACAAAATGGTATGAGAGTCTCCCTTTGAAGAACTTTAATCAGTTCACATTTGCCTAGCTCTTGAAAACAGCAAAAAAAAAATCATTTTATCATTGTTCTCCCACATGTGAACTCAAAATTTAGTGTGAGAGCCTTCCGGATGCTCCTGGCACACCTCATTTGTGCAATTCTGTATTCAAAAATTTTTGTAGCAACCACCCAGTTACTTTAACATACAAACAAAAAAGTTTTTAGGTTTCAATTGTTGAAAGTGGTGTTAACTTTGCACTGTACACAAAACATGCTATAGATGTTACTATGTGTTTGTCCTTAGCCAATGACATAGAAAAATCAACCATTAAAATTCCTTTAAACCCTTTGATGAACAAGACTGGAGATGTGTGTCATGTTTGTGTTGAGAAGCTTCTGCTTAATAATGTTGTCTATGGCTACCGTGTCGATGGCCTTTAGAGCTCAAGCTAATGGTGAAGGCTCTTCATCAAGCAGGGATCAAGGTAATCCTAGATATGGTCTATAATCATACCAATGAAGCTAATGATGAATTTCCATACACGACATCATTTTGAGGAATTAATAATTTGACATGCTACATGGTGGACACAACAAGCTATGTGAAGTTGAGGAACTACTCTCGATGCGGGTGGAAGAGTACCCTGGAGTTGGTTTTCATTTTTCTATTGCAAGATTTCTTTGTCATGGAGGTGATGGGCAGCCTCTTAGTACTCCTCCAGTTATATGGGCTATTGATAAATAAAGACCTAGCTCTTGCAAACTGCACGCTTATTGTAGAACCTTGGGATTGTGGAGGACTCTATCAAGTGGGCTGCTTTCCAAATTGGGATAGGTGGGCAAAGTGGAATGGGAAGTATGGAGATGATGTTTGTAAGTTCATCAAGGGCGACGATGCGATGACATCTTCTTTTGCAACACGGCTTAGTGGATCAGTAGATATGTATCATGTCAACAACCCCAAACCCTTCCATAGCATAAATCTTGTAATAGCTCACGATGGATTCTCTCTATACAATCTTGTGGCCTACAATCAAAAGCACAATAAGGCAAATGGAAAAGGAGGAAATGATGGGTGCAACAATAACTTTAGTTGGAATTGTGGAATGGCACGTGAAACCACTGACCCACATGCTTTCTCTCTACGCTCACGCCAAATCAAGAACTTTCATGTGGCCTTAATGTTATCATTGGGGACCCCAATGTTTCTTATGAGTGATGAGTATGGTCATACACGATATGGAAAAAATAACAGCTATGGCCATGATACCAAGTTATCATTTTCAATGGGATAAGGTCAAAAGATACAACACTATTGGACTCATCATTCCATGATTCCTTACACATCAATTTGTTAGTCATAGTTTTTCTTTGAATTTCAGAACTTTCAAGTGTTAATACATCTTTGCCTGACTTTAACACAAAATCATCTTTCCTGCTTTCTTTGAGAAGCGTCTCTTTTGCAAATGCAGCTACGACAATGGTAGCATATCTGACTACCTCCATGTATCTAATTTCTCATGACTCTATTTCCAAGCACATTTGCAGCAAGCAACAATGTCGTTCCACTCTTATCAACGTTAAGTCACACTGCTATTCTTTCTATGTATTTTACTTGACATGTATTGATTTACCTTACATAGGATGCTCTCTCATTTCATTATCAACACAACATTCACAAATTTTGAAATTGTTTTGCTACACTTTCATTTGAGTTTGATACTAGCAACCCTTTCTTACTTGCATTTCTCTCCACGTACACACTTCTCTAGCATGAGATCAGTTTGTTGGAACGATAACCAATATTTGGTGCTTACTTTAGTATTATACCCTACTCCAGTTTGGTGCTCGATAATTGTTTTGTAGTTTTTATGCCTTGCCTAGTCCATTGGTCACATACACACAAATTCACCAATTTATGAAGTGTGTACATGCTCATTTAGGTGTAGATCCACCAATTTAGGCAACACACCACAATTTGCAAAATTGATATGATAGATACAGACTTGCCAATTTAGGCAGCATTAGTGAAAACTCATCAATTTAGGGAGTACGCCAGGTGTAGATTTGCCGATTTAGGCAACACCAATCGCATAATCATGTTGCAATGGCTAGACACCACTATCCTTGACATCAGGGATTCAATATTTACGTGATCACCTGAAATTTCTTGTGATCACAATGTTTAATATCACATTCACATAATCACAATTAATGTGATCATAAAAAAACCGATAAGTGGTGATGTGGCAACCCACCAAAACCTCATCGGGGTATGTCTTTTTCTCAATGGCCCATCGAAAACTATAAGAATGCTAAACCCAGCCCACCAAGAAATGAAAAAACCTTAGTGGCTATGGAATTGGACAATTCCTATAGGTTAAAGGGAAGTCACATGAATATTTAACATGATCACGTATTTTGAAATGTGATCGCTCAATGTTATTAACGTGATCATGTATGTGTGATCACGTTAATGAAATCCCTGCTTGACATGCTTTTGTACCCATGTATACCCAATGCAGAATATTTGGATTTGGATTTTCAATGGGTATATGTTGACATATATTTTGGATTTGACTTGGAAATGGAAATGGGTATATGATTATTTTCTTTCACGAGAGTATTTGTGGAATTGGACTTGGGATTGATGATCTTTGATTTATTGAATGCTGAGTGTGACTAATGACATCCTGATTCATCAGGATATGACATATAGTGCTTATTCTAGTGGTATGGGACGCTAGAAAAGGTATTATGTAGATGACGAAAGGCATAAGCATTGCTGTTTAGTTTCATCAATTTTTCTCTGTGATATTTTTTTGACACAAAATACTAATCGCTAATTCTGACAAGTACGGTTTGCAGATTCTTATCTTTGCAATTGAGGACATTTGATTTCCAATGGAGAGGTATGTTATGAAATTGATATCTACCTATTTATTGCAACTGGAAGGTGGAAAAAGCATCAATAAATAATGGATTATGTGAAAGGATATTACATTTTATGTATATTTGATTATTCAAGTGCTCTTTATGAGCTTTGGCCATTTATGACCGACCAGCCAGTTTGTACTCATTTTTGGGCATTCAAGAAATCTATAAATAATTACGTGCAAGAGGAAAATTCTCACTCTTGCATGGGGGAGATTGCATCTAGTGTCTGCGTTGCTCTTCTCTGCTCCTTCCTCTCATTTTTTGTCGTGCCAGCGTAGCACTCTGCTCTAGGAGATGTGCCTGCACGTGCTCCTTTTCTTCTGTTCCACTCTCTATCCTTTTTTGTTCGCATGTGTCGGAAATTATGTGCTATGCGAGGCATCAAGTATGCAGATTGTTCGTTTATGGCTTGTAGCATGTTATTTTTGTATTTTGCAGGGCAGCCATACCTCCGTTTGTAGCACAAACAAGCATATGTTGGGCAACAAGATTCTGGATTTCCCACTTTCCATATGTACCAAAACCTTCAGTCCTACTCTTAAAATCTCTCACAGTCCCAAGGGAGATTTTATTTTTCTTTTCATCATTAACGACATGATGTCCTCGCTCAACTTTCATTTGTTTGCTCTCCAACTGTTTACTCTTTCTTTCTCTCTCATATTTCTTGATAATAAGAAGAGTTGGTTCCTGGGAGTTGTAATTCATTGCCTGTAATGGCTCCTTTATTATTTCTCTTGAGAGCTATAAATATGCATAACACATTACTTACTTGAGATCACTTAAATGAATAGCTATCAACAGTTGATGTTGTAAGTCCAAACATGCCATCTCCAAACATGCAATGATATGACCAACTAAACAAGTAGGCTACCCACAATATTTTATTACCATCATATTACAACACACCTCCATTTCTAGCATTGGCGTTAGTGGCAGTAATGTTGTATGCTAGTTCTCCATATCTATAGGCATATGCTAGAGCAAGGGAGAAAGCTCATATTTCACTACTCAACTATGAGGCAAGATTCCCAAGCGCACATGCACGCATAAGAGAGAGAGAGAGAGAGAGAGAGAGAGAGAGAGAGAAGAGAGAGAGAGAGAGAGGAGAGAGAGAGAGAGAGAGAGAGAGAGAGGAACTTCAGTACCCCACTACGTCCTTAGGAACTGAAAAACTAGGACACACCCTAAAAGAGGGAATGAATAATACTCTTTTGGACTTTTAAATTCAAACTAAATTTTCTCTTTACTACAAGGTCTTCTAGGTATAACCTCTAGTCAGCCCTTGAACATGAAATACTTTGCTCTCACGATTAAACAACTGAATTGACCAAAGAGAATTGAGAAGCTTGCCCATGGTATTAATAGTTGACCTTTAGTGCCTTTCGATTGTTAAATTAGCGACCCCGGGTTTGCTTATTTTTTTATCTTTACACCTGCTTATGCATTTGATTATATTAGAATTTAATGTTGTAGTGCTAACAAATTGTTTAATATTTTGTAACCAATCAATTCGTGTGCCTACAATTGCATATGCTGACTTGGTACAATACAATCTTTGTGATCCTTGTGATCTAGGTGATGCAATGAAGATGGAAAGCTTCATGCATCACGAGCATAACATAAAATCTATAGAAAGAATTAACTATCCCAAGCCTCAATCCCAAGGCCTCAAACACCTTTGAAGGTGGAGAGAGCTAACAGGGAATGAGGGTAGGAAACAGGAAGAAGAAACATTCCATAGGAGAAATAAAAATCTCTTCACTTATCATCACACTTCTTGCTAGCATACATAATAGAAAGTAATGAAGATGGAGAAGATTGCAAGCTTAAGAATTGAAGCACGTCACTTGGTTGGATTTTTATTCCATAGCCAAGAGTGTTGGTGTAGGCTCTCACTTCTCAACAAGCTTGGAGAAGAAGGTGGAGTTCCTCTACTTTCACCAAGTGAGAATGTCCCAAAAAAGTGAGTGTGTGAGAGGTGTATACCCCCCATAGACCCGTTTCTTTCTTTGGGTGAGTTCTTATTTTTTCTCGTGCCTCAAGCACATTGCACCCCTCTCCCCCATCCAATCACATGCAACATGCAATTCAAGCACATGGGTAGACTTTGGACAAGTGTCTGTCTTATCCCTTTAAGAGAGAGAGCCTGAAAATATCTAGATATTTCTTGAATGGAACTAGAAGCTCATTGGACCCCTCTTCAGCCCAGCAAATAGCATTCAAGCACACTATGTGGCTAAGCAAAGGGAGAGTCTGACATGTGTCCATGTGCCCCTTGAGAAAAGGGAGTGCCCTTTGGGTGAGTGGGAGTTTAACTCAAAGATTTCCCTAACTTTGGGGCTTTCTTCCTACTTTGTAGGGTCTCTTTTTGACTCAAGCACCTTACCCCCCATGCACGGGAAGCTTCTCAAGCACCTTCCTCATCAAGCATGACAAGCACCTCAAGCACCTTAGCCATAAAGAAGGACAAGCACCTCAAGAACCTTAGTCATCAAGCACGATGAGCACCTCAAGAACCTTAGTCATCAAGCACGACAAGCACCTCAAGCACCTTAGTCAGCAAGCACGACAAGCACCTCAAGCTTAGGTCGGGTTCCCACATCAAGCTTGACCCTAGCTTGCCTAAGGTCAAAGAACTTTCAACACTAACCATTGGAGGTCTTTAATGAAGCTAACCCTAAGGTCTTTTAAGCTCCATTAGATGCACATAGCTCTTTGATAGACTACCTCCTTTTAAACCCCTATTGAGATGTAGCCATCTCTTCTCTTGATCCCCTGTTGAGATAAGTCTAGAAGCACTTATTGTGCATTGCTCTTTGGTAGACCATCTCGTTTTGGACCCCTATTGAGATGCAACCCTTTCTCCTTTTGGTCCCCTGTTGAGATAGTTCTATAAGAACTTATTACATATTGCTCTTTGGTAGACCATCTCCTTTTGGACCCCTGTTGAGATGTAACCATCTCTCTTTTGGCCCCCTGCTGAGATAGGTCTAGAAGCACATGTCTCTATTATACCAATGTAATGAAATGGCCTATGAACTTTGAGAGTAGCAGAATTAGGAAATTAGATAAAGCACTTTTGATTGAGATTACTTTGTGAGCATAGCCAATGAACTTAATTGATGGTAGCAACATAAACATAGTACTTTAAAGTTAACTTGGCATGAACAATAATTTGTCAAGAGAGAGAGTTTAGAGAACAAAACAATCATTGAGGACCGAATTTATGCGGAGCAGGGTCCCCCCTCTAATAGGCATTTGTATTATAGTTTCTCCATCAAGAGAGACTTGTTACAATAAATCTTTGTGTTGCTTGTGACCTAGGTGATGCAATGAATATGGAAAGCTTCATGCATCACGAGCATAACATAAACTTTGTAGAAAGCATAAACTATCTCAATGTTAGAGTTACACCACCCTTGCTTAGCCAAAGTGTGGGCTCTCCATTGCCACTCTCATCACTACAATTTTGGAGCATCGAGAGTCACTCATCAGCCATACACATACTACATCACATGTAACTTTGGTCCCATAGGTCATATTTGACCTCCGAGGACGATAATAAAATCTATCTCTCTCTCTCTCTCTCTCTCTCTCCTCTCTCTCTCTCTCTCTCTCTCTCTCTCCATCGTTGTCAACGCTCATGGCTCACACTCTTTTTGCCACTCACTCTCACATGGTGTCAGTCGCCAAGTAGCAGAGAATCTACAATGATCTCTCCTCCTCAGGCTAGCAGTAGCACTTTTGCCGATTTTCGACACGACAAAACACAAAAATGCTGAGATTAGCGTTTTTTTAGTCGTAGCATTTTTTGCAAGAACAGTAGCATTTTTGCATTCGTATCCATGATCTGCATCCCTCTTCCTAGCGCTTCCCTCTTGCAGCAGAATTGCAACAAAATTGGCACCAACACATCTGCTAGCGATTTTGCAAATCCTAGCATTTTTGGACAAAGTTGCATTTTGCAGAAATTGCTACGTTTTTTTCGTGTTTTGCTAGATTTTTTGGTGATTTGCGGTGTTTTTTTTCACAAAACTTTGATCTTGTGCACCAACGGGAGCGGTCAAGGAACACCCAAGAGTCTTCTACACTACCTATAACTTGTAGATCTACACCTTGGACAGGTATCTACACCCAATCAACACCATTTTGGTACTTGTTACTTGTTGTTTTTTCTCTATTTTTAGCCCCTAGATGGCTAAAAAGTGCGAGAACCCTCTACTCTGACACTCTACGATGCTCCCACATCAACTGGTGGTGTACAAGCATGCTAAAATGTATATTACAATAGCGTTTTCAGAATCCTTTGCAGTGCTTTTTTGGGCGGATAGCACGTTGAATTTTTACCTCTTGTGCGGTTGAACCATCCCTTGCTCTTCAGGACACCATCCGGTGGTTGTTCGTGCGGTTATGTTGGATTGCTACAGCCTTGGGAATGGTACCTTCATCGACGACTTCCAATATTATTGATCTACCTTTTGGACTTCTCTTTGAGCACGCGACATGTCGACTCCGAAGCAGAAGGAACAACAACAATAGTCCTAGAAGGGGGTCACTATGTCTTCTCCGACTACGGCCACTTCCACTTTTGCAACTACGTCGGCATCTGTCAACTCTACATCCAACAATTATGCCCTCACCCAGTTTGCTAAGGAGGAGAAGTTGGATTTACACAACTATTATGTGTGGAGGATACGAGTCCACACAATTATTGCCTACCATCAACTCTGGGAATGGTTGAATGATTTCACCCATTCGGCTACTCAGCCTTCCCGTCCCGCTGCCACTAAGGCATAGATCAACGAGTGGGTGGATCGGGACATACGAGTCTACACTTTTCTTATGATGAACCTCTCAGAACGCATCACGAAGGAAGTTTCCAAAGAGGAGCATGCACATCCATTGTGAAGATGGATTCTTGACCAGTTTGAGAAGATCTCGTTTTCCAGACAGATCACACTTGAACGGGAGTTTTACAAAGTTCAAGGAACAACTTACTTCTGGGTTGACCCGCCGCCAACTCTAACAAGCTTGTCTCTGTTGAAGGCGACATCACCTCTGTACATGACCTTGCCCTCACTAGCAAAAAGTTTAATTTTCATGAGTTTTTCATGACGACTGAGTCTTCATGATCTTCATATAACTTTGCTTCAACTTCTCCACTTGTGCTACCTTTCCCAAGGCAAAGATGTGGCACAAGCAGAGCAAAACATTGGGAGCCAAAGCAAAGCCTACGGCACCGGTTTTCCCCAAGGAAAGTAAAGGGCTTTTGAACTAGAGTGTGACGTCACAAAACACGTGCAGGGAAGAAGCTTGTCGTAGCCAAGGAAGGTGATAAGAAGAAGAAGAAGAAGGTGCGACGAGCTAAGAGATCATCTACAAAATCTACATCTTCAAGTTTCTAAAGCACGTGCATCTAGAGATTGGCATCTCCTCTCTTTAAATGCAATCATGTACACTTGCACCTTGAAAGCATAGGTGGAATTACACAAGATGATGATATGGGCAAAAGAATTCACAAAGATGCAACTACATATGCTTGCACCTTGGTTGACATGTATGCCAGATGTGGTGCACTTCATAAAGCACAAAAAATGCTTGAGGAGCATCCTTTACGGGATGTTGCCTCTTAAAATGCATTGATTGCGGAGATATCCCCAACTTAGGCATGGCCAAGAAGCTATGGGTTGTTTTCAATGGATGCGAAGTGAGGGTTTCTCTCTAGATGCAATCACATATGCTTGCTTTGAAGGTTAGGGTCAGCTAAGGTTAGGAAGTGGATGGGCTATTTTCAGCAGATGGAGAGAGAGTGCATCTCTCCAAATTCAATCACATACACTTGAACCTTGAAGGCATGTGGCATTACACAAGATGCTGATGTAGGCAAAAGAATTCACGGTCAGCCAGGGGTTGTTGAAAGAAAATGTCGTGCTTGGCACTGCCTTGGTCGACATGTATGCCAAATGTGGTGCACTTCATAAAGCATGATAGTGAGTATGTATGTGAAGTGCGGCAGTCCTCAACAAGCTTTATGTCTGCAATGTTGCCTCATGGATTGCATTGATTGCAGGATATATCCAACAAGTTAGGGTCATGAAGCTCTAGGCTGTTTTGAACGGATGCAGAGAGAGGACAGCTAACCAAATGCAATCACATTCATTTTCACCTTGAAGTCTTGTGGCATTACACAAGATGCTGATATGGGCAAAATAATTCTCAATAATATTGTTAGTCAGGGGTTGTTGAAAGAAAACATCATGCTTGGCACTGCCTTGGTTGACATGTATGCCAATGTAGTGCACTTCATAAAGCACGTTATCTAGTATGTATATCAAGTGCGATGTGGTCCTCGACAAGCTTCATGTTTACAATATTGTCTCATGGAATGCATTGATTGCAGGGTATGTCCAACGATGTCAAGGTCAGGAAGCTCTGCTTTGTTTTGAGTAGATGCAGAGAGAGGGTATCTCTCCAAATGCAATCATGTACACTTGCACCTTGAAGACATGTGACATTACACAAGATACTGATATGGGCAAAATAATTCACAATGATATTGTTATTTAGGGGTTGTTGAAAGAAAACATCATGCTTGGCATTGCCTTGGTCGACATGCATGCCAATATGGCAATGATTATATAAGAGTTATGCTAACATGGGCTATGTTAACATGGGTAAGTAGATTCATGACGGGATCACTATAGGGTTTCTTGGGGTTCTATGTGTGCACATGAGTGAGATTGAGAAAAGTATAGGTTTTGGCCATTTGAAACCATTGCTAAGAGCGAACAAGACCCACCGTAGGCAGGTCACTCGAGCTCATCTTTGCAAAAGGAAATTAGCTTTGGACACACCATCTCAACATGAATTTGTTTGCAAGCATATGATGATTACATTGTAGCACTTAGTTTGGCCCCTCTTAATACAACCTCTCCCGTGTTGGGCATATCCTACAATAATGCATTCTAATAGATAACATCCTAAACATAAAGATCATCAATGTGAATGCACCATAGGTAGAAACGTAAACCAAAGCATTGCTAAGCAAAAGGGTGTAAACCAAAGCATTGCTAAGAAAAAGTTGATTTCCAAGAGCCCTGGATTGCAATCACATGATCCATTAGTTTGGCCACGTACGATTCTCACATAGAGCACATGCTTTCAAGATGCAAGCCAAGGTGATTGCATTTGGAGAAAAGCCTTTGCTTTGTATCCTATGTAAAAACCCGAGAGTTTTTGTGCCGTGCCCGTGCTAATACGTGCCTTGCAATGAGCACATTATAAGGAGGGAGATGCATGGATTCACACATACAACTCTTGCCCTGATCTCATTGTGTCAGCTTCATGTCCATTGTAGATTTAGTCCAACCTACAATACCTAAAGTGAGATTGTTAGCAATAGCAAAGAGAAAAATAAACAAGGTCGAGTCACAAAGGCCTACTAAAGATAAGGCCCATCGTCAGGGGGGATGAGAGTTATGGGGAGCGAGTATGAATGAGTGCTTACAATCACATGTCATTTTTTTGTATTTTAACATAAAATACAATCACATGTCATTTTTTGTATTTTAACATAAAATTTTATTGTCCATTACACATATAATCACATATGGCTTATATGTTACGGAGGGCCGCCCCACTTAAACAACAAATTGGAAGGCTCACGTTGGCATTTCTAAAACAAAATAAAATCAAAAGCAAGTAAAATAAATAAAGGGACTCTTTACCAAACTGGGAAAACAATTAATGTTTTCATGGGCAAAGGTAGGTCTAATAGGCATAAGATATAATAAAGTTTAAAAAATTGGTAATTATCACATTTTGTGAAAAAATTATATGCAATAAAAACATTAAAGAGACCCATTGTTAAATTAAAACAAAGAAAATTTTAACGTTTTCATAGGAAAAGGTAGGTCAAATAGGCATAGGATATAATAAAATCAAAAATTTGATAATTCTCACATTTGTGTAAAAATTATATGTAATAAAAACAATAAAATAAAAAGATATATTAAAAATTTAAACAAATGAATATGTTAACGCTTTTTTGTAAGAAAAGATAGATTTAATAAGCATAGAAAATTAATAAAACAATATAGTGAGGTGAAATTTTTTGAAGTCCTTAAATGAAAGGATTGTTTATCAATTCTTCACATCATGGGATCAAACTCTCTCTTTCTATTCTCATTAGATTGAATCTTCGTAGATCCCACTTCAACTTAGCAATTCAAACTCAGCATGTCTCAAATAAGAACCATGCAATGAGCGACCTCGACCTCATGACCTCACCAAGTGAGAGAGAAATATTTGGGCTAAGCCACTCCACTTGCAAGCTATTAGGTGCGTGCAATGTGAGCACAAATACATTAAAAAAAAGCAATCTTCTTCTCGTAATTCTGTGACATAGCCTCTCCTGCCAACCCTCGGGTCACTCTTCCGCCTCCAACTGGCTAGTTGTCCACCATTTTTTACCTCCTTCTGACTTTGCTTGTCATTTCCTCCCTTCAACAAAGCGACATCTTATTTAGACTCTTACTAAAAGAATCAACCCAAAAACGTATCACATAGTCCTTATCTTTTGTTCTCAAAAGTCTTTTTCAAGCATGCCTAAAAAGTGAATGTAGGCTTTAGAGAATAGCATTTGAAAGACTAAGACTTTTAAAGCTCTTAGGACACTTGTTTAGCAAAGAAATTTGAACTACCTTGACCCTTGGGGTGCTAAGGCTTTAGAGGCCAAACAAAGCCGATTTTAAGAGATAACATTTTGGACTCCAGGAAGATCAACCATGAATATGTTGGGCATATCCCTTTATTCTTAAAAAGTTGCTTCATATTCTCTAAAAGCAAACTTCTTGAGTTTGAAATCCTTCTAAATGCATTTGGACTTTTGGTGCATGTCCATGTGTGTGAGCTATTTTTTTCAATAAACATGAATTTATGATGCTGAAAATATTACGTGGAAGAAACAGTTTTCTAAATAAAGGATATCTCACAGGTGTTCATAGTGCACCTAGAACATTGTGGCATCAAGAATCCATCATGAGAAACTTCAAAGACCATCATCACCATCAAATCACATGTGGCATGCATGTTAAAAAAAATCATTGCCAAGCATGGTGTTTTCTTCTACAAGTGTTTAGTCTAACCATCTCATTATAAATTTGTTTACTCATGTTAGCTTATTGCACATTGTCACATGTCTTTGATATGTAATTAGTTATAGTTGCTTACTCGTGGAAAGTTGCCCTCACTTTGCCTTCGTGAAAAACATTTCATAGAGACGTCACCCCTCCCTTCATGGGCATACCTTCCAAAAAAATCTTTTTACTCTATTAAGGCAAGCCTCTTTCAGGCCATGCCACATGGATGCAAATAGAGAAGGCAGGGAGAGGCCAAACGTAGTGAAGGTGGTGGTGAGCTCGTAGTTGATGTGAGGCGCCTCTACCATGCAACACAATGGAAGGCGAAGAGACTACTTGACTTGAGAGGTGAATATGCTCCTTTGCTATGCATCTCGCTTGGGGGGCGAGAGAGAGAGGGTTGTCTTTTTGTGGCCATCATTGTAAGTCTGAGTTGTGAGGTTCATAGTTTGCAAATGATGCATGTTTCACGTGCTGCTGCAAGCAATGAAAGTGGCCTCCATGGTTGAAGAGCTCAGTTGATGCAAGCATGGGGAGTAGGTGGCATCAATAGACGTAAGGCTGGTGCAGGTCACGGACAATGGCATGCAAGAGTTGTTGAAAACGGGGTTGCTACACAGACAAATGAATAGAGCTGAAGTTTTGGCGAGCAGCTAGGTGGATGCCATGGCCGCACTATTTGTGGACGATCACAGGAAGCACGAGGTGTGGGATAGACAAGCTGGGGGCACAAGCTATGGGGGCATAGACAGGGTAGCTGAAGGAGTAGTAGGGACCATTTGGTGGTGGAGTTGGGAAAGTGGCAGTAAAGAGGAGGATAGAACACATTCACGAAAAAAGAAAAAAATTACAAATTCAAGTCATGTTCGAGGCAAACCATGCCATCTCCTCAATAACCATGGGTACATTCGCTAATAGGGGAGTCACCCCACGACACATAGTAAGCGACCTCTACTTTAGCAATGACCGACCATTGCGGCATCAAAATCCCTATTCCACTTGTCAGAGTTCATGTGTTTCCCTATGGCAACAAACACTTCCCTGTTTTTTTGTATGTTCTAGACAATCTAGCCATTTTCAGGTCACTCTTAAACACTTGAGAATTCCTTGCCTTCCACACTTGTGGGCAGAATGCATAGCCACATCTACAGATTAGAAATTTTAATCTTTTTCTTGGTCCAAACTCATAATAGTGAGTGAATGTATTAAAATCCCCATAAAATTTACATTGCCTCACTCTGGAGTGGAGAGAGTTAACAAGGTATTTTCACAACTTACTGGTCCCCTTGGCTATCTAAGGTGGGAAGCATCTCTCTCAACCCATTTTGGAGGGAAGCTACCAAAAATATTAATGACAAAGGTATCCGATGTCTGGGCCAATTGTGGGATGTCAGAACATCCATTGGAGGGGAACAAACCAATTCACTCTCTAGTATAACCTCAGTAGAATGGAGAGACTATTGATCAGCAGATCCCTTGAACAATTGGATAGTTGGTACCTCACAGTATGTAAATCTAAGTTCAAGTTGAAAGCATGGTAGTGGCCTAAGAACAGACGGTTCCTAAAAATTTGAAATCGATATCTGAAGAAGTTTACCACATTTGTATGTCTTTAACGGATTGGTTCTCCCCACCATTCAACAAGCAGAGGGGCAAGCATTGGCTAGAGTCTAGATGGGAGGCAGTCACAAAGAACATCTGGTGCCCTCAATGGCCGCATGACATAAAATTCTTTCTAAAGAAGGTTATATGAAGAGCCTTACCAATTGGGGTGAAGTTTGTAGCCAGGGGGATTGGCTTGGATAGATGCTAGCATTACAGAACGGCTAGTGAAGACCTCCCTCACCTATTCAAGGAGTGCCCGGGGATTTGCGTCCTTGCACGAAAGATTTGCAAATGGGTTCGAAAGACCTGAAGATAGGATTCTTCAAGAACTATCTATTCCTGAGAGGGAAGGTGTTTAAGAGCAAGTACTGCTGATAGTAATGCAAATTATTAGATTATGTTACTTTAAACAAGTTTGGAAGGCTAGGAATGGTCTGGTCTTTGAAAAGGCCATGGAACAACCAGATTCATAAAGATAATACAGAAAAGCAGAGGGGCAATTATTGCCATTGGGAAAAGGAAGAACTCAGATGAGTAGAACATGGTTAAGGGTGTGGGCCCTGTCTTTTTCACAGGGTGGCTCCCCTATATGCCATTGTATCTATGGTCTTTTAAAAATGCCATCCCTCCGTACAAGAATGGCAAAAGTTTGTAATTTTTTGGATACCTCAATATAATCTACTCACCACTGTGAGTTTTGCACACACAAAAAAACATTGCCTCAAGCTCGTGAGTCGAGCCTTGACGGATTGCTCAATACATCAAGAAAATACAAAGTGCTTGGAAAATCATATTCCCTAAACATCATCAGCAATCATAACAATGAGTATTACATTATTCCACTCGTTCGAGTTCTTCCTTTTCCCAATGGCCACAATTGTTTCCCTGCTTTCTTGGATAATCTAAGAGTTCCTTATCAAAAATCCAGTTCCTAGTCTTTTAGGCGTGCTTAAAGTAGTAGAACCTAATGGCTTGTGTACAAACCAGTAGTGCCTGGATTTTAAACACCTTCTTTCCTAACAATAGATCATTCTTGTAAAACCCAACCTTGCAGGTCCTTTAAACCCATTTGCATAACTTGCTTGCTAGGCCACTAATCGTTGGGCACTCCTTGAATAAGTGTGAGAGATCCTCACTTGAAAATTTGCACCCCGAGCTCCTACCCGAGCCAATGCCTGTGGCAAGGAACTTGATGCTTGTTGGCAAGGCCCCCCGGTGGGCCATTGAGGATTCTAGATGTTATTACCATTCATCTAGATTCCCCAGCCATTGCATGTCCCATAGCTTATTTAGGGGGGAGACCCAATCAGACATGAGCATTAGAGTGAGATAAATAGTCTTGGTTTGTGGTTTATAGAAATGCATGCTCTTGGGCCATCTCCAAGCTTTCCACTCTAGATTAGACTCATATATCTATATCATGTGAAATTGGGAAGCCAGTTGGTCAATATCCTTTCAGCTCTTGTTGTTGTTGTCTTAAAAATGGGCCAAGTGTTGGAGTCCTTTGTTATCTTTCTTGCAATTTCTCTCTAGAATGGGGTCATAAATTTGTTTCCTACTTAGACAGTCAAGGAGACCAGTGTGCAATGGAGTTCCAAAAATATCTAGTCATTTCTCCCACTCTAGTGTTCTGCTCTTGTTGGATTTGCATTCCATAGCCAAGAGTGTTGGTGTGTACAACTTCTCAACAAGCTTGGAGAAGGAGATGGAGCTCTTGCACTTTTCACCTCACACAATGAGAGTGTGTGTGTGTGTGTGGGAGAGTATACCCCCAAACTAGCCCCTAGCTTCCTTGGTCGACCCCCCCTTGTAGCTCATGCTAGAAGTTGATTGGACCCCGTCAAGCCTAGCCAATCACATGCAAAGTGCATATCAAGCAATGATGCTAGCCTTGGAACAAGTGTCCCCCTTTCCCCTTTGAGAGAGAGGACTTGATAAGTTCATAAACAATTAATTGAATTAACTAATATACCATTGGACCCCTTCAGAGGCCAACCAATAGGATTTAGGCACACCATGAGGGCAACATGGAGAGGAACCATTGACAAGTGTCCTCGTTGCTTCTTTAGACCAAGCTTGCCTTGTGTGAGGGTGTGTGTGTTCTCTCTCATGCTCCTACAATCAGGGCTCGCTCCCCCTTGAGTAGGGATCTTGTTAACTTTTGGGAACACCTTGAACCCCTTAAGAACCTTAGTCATGGATCACCTTAGCACCTTAGTCATTAAGCACTTCAAGCACCTTAGTCAGCAAAAGCACAACAAGCACCTCAAGCTTGGTCCAGGTTTCCACCTCAATCATAGCCCTAGCTTGCCTAAGCTCAGATGAATTTGAACACCAACCTTTGGAGGTCTTTAATGAAGCTAACCCTAAGGTATTTAAGCTCCATTAGCTAGCCTTTCTCTTTGAAAGACCATCTCTCATTTGGACCCTTTAACCTTGGCCCCGTGTTGAGATAGATCCATAAGCACATGTCTATATTTCAACCCTTGTCCCGTTTATTCTCACACATTAAATGATCCATTTAATATGAGAAAATAATTTGTCTTGGTTAGATATTAGATTTTATGACATTACCTCTCTCTCAAAATCATATTCATCCTCGACTATGAGGTAGAAGAGATAAAGCCTTAGTCATTAGTCGATGTTTCTTAGCGGGTAGAGGATCCCTTTTTACCCTACGACATCATTCCAAGATGGATGACTAATTCATTTAGTGCTTGGGAGAGTTAGCTTCCGCAAGCATGTTTGCTCTTGAGTCCATTTCATTCTCTGAAAGTAGAGTGACAAATGTTACTTGGTGTTTGAGAGACGCCGTCATCACAAACATGATTCTTAGCATGCATACTATTTAAATTTTGCACAATAAAAAGAGAACTAGTCTTTTAAGACAAAAACATTGATCATTTAAAAGAAACATGTACATTTTCTTACTCTAATATAGCATTGTAAGCATTGACAAGGTTCATACTATCCTTAAGCTGTATTCATTGCATCCATCTAGCATCTTCAAAAGGATAATTTCTGAACATAATAAGATACCATCAAATAATCTTTCCATGTTGTAGTGCTTTGTCTTCATGCCAAAGGATAGCTTCGGGTTGTAGCACCTCTTCTTGGTCTTTGATTTTTGGAGGGTCTTCAATAATTGGTTCTCCTTTGTAGGGCTTAAGTAGGCTCACATGAAAAACATTGTGTATGAGCTAATGGTTGGGCAACTTGAGTTGATAAGCCATTTCATTGATTGTCTTCAAGATTTGAAAAGGGCCATATATCTTTTTGCTAGTTTAGCATAATATTTTTGATGGCCCGTAGGATTTTTGCCTCAATTGAGCCTTTGGAAACTTAAGTAAGACCCAATCATTTTTTGCATATTTGTGCTCATTAGTAGCAACCTTTTGTCTTTGTTGAGAGATGGATATAGCCTCCTTAATCTTTGGAAGATTCTTGTGCGTCACGGCTATACTCATCAGCACAGCAAAGACCTTCGCATGTACTTTAAGTAGCAAGGTACTTTTAGGTCTTCCCTCTATGATCTCAAAAAATACTCTTCTTTACCTTTGAAAATTAGTTCTCAATTAGAGTTTGTTGATTGCAAAGACTAGTGGAGAGGTTCTAGCATAGCTCTGTTGATTATGGCTCCTGTTGAGATTTCTCGTAGCTCAATAATGGTTAAGCCAAAGACAAGCCCCGAGAGACTCCATTATTAAGACTATAGTTCCCAATGGTGTACCTCAAACTAAGTCCTTCTCAACCAAGATAATAGATCCATGTCCCACTTACCCTATTGAAACCAATAGCTCTGATACCAATGTAACAGAAATGGCCTATGAATTTTAAGAATAGCAGAATTAAGAGAATTGAAGTTTTGACCAAATTAAGTTTTGACTTGACTCAAAGGCTTAAAACACGTCATAAAAAGACTGTCTAGAGAAAAAATTGCAAAAAGTGTTCATTTTAGGACAAAAGTAATAATCACAAATATTTACTTTCAGCTCAAAATTGACCAAGGCTGATACCAGAGACTCTATGAATGATTGCAAACATCTCTTGTAAAGGCTCATAGAATTTGGATCACAAAACATACCAAAACCTTGAGAAAAACTAAAATCTGTATTGATTGTCAAGAACTTGAGTGCGACTTGGTAAATCTTGCTCAAGCTTAATGAAACTTGACTCAGAGGCTTAGATTAAAGTGTTTAACATGTGTAAATGCTATGTTGATGAAAAAGATGCAAAAATTTACCATAAGTAAATAATTACTATTATTTAGTATTGTCCTATTTTTCAACTTTTTTGACCGACTAAGCATACCACCAGTTTTATTAGGGTATATTGAGCACTCATATCAACTTTGGTAAGATTTGGATCTCTTAAGGGAAAATTGTGGCCAGATTTGTAAAGTCAGTCTCTACGGACAAAAAACTGTTGACAAATTGAACATAATATATCCAAACTTGGTGAAACTTGGCTAGGGAGCTTAAGTTGAGTTGCGAGTATCAACATTTTGGCAAAAAGTGTGAAAATTTCTCAGAAGTAAATAATCACGATTATTTACATCTGCTTCAGAATTGAACATTTTTACACATTTGGGTATACCACAAGGTCAAGCATATTAAGTAGACTCCACAAATCAAATTTGGTGAAATTTGGATCACAAAATTGAGACTTAAGCCATATTCTTGGAATCACAATCTGTGGACACTAAACAGTTGATAACTTGGACAAATCTTGTTCAAACTCAACCAAACTTGTCCAGAGACCACAACAAAGTGATTACCTGGCAAAACAAGCCTAAAAAGTGTAAAAAATGAGAAAAGAAAATAATCATGATTATTTACTACTGAGACCTAGAGACAAGATTTTTTACTTTTAAGCTTGTACAATGTTAGAACAACATAATACAAGGCCACTGGTCAAATTTGGGTTCCATCGGGTCCAAATTGGTACCTGTTCACTCAGTTTTCAAGTTGTATATTAGTTCTTTAGCTCTTTGCAAGGATAAAATTTGGAAGTCTCAATTGTTGACTCACTTAGCTCAAATTGAAGTGATATACACATACCAATCACTATAGTTAGCAAAAATTGTACAGTTTTTGTGAAAGAATAGCTTGATTAAAACTGATATAAGAATCAGGTTGCAGGCAAGGAATTAAGAGCTTGACAGGGGTTGCACTCAAGTCAAGTGGAAGAAACGGATACCAATTCAATCCGACGATAAGTACTCTATCCGGGGCTTAATAAGTCTATATGAACCTTAGATCTGGTCGTATACTAGCAAATCAAGGCATATTTGGAGAGACCGCTAGTAGAGTATCCATCGAAGAGAGTGTGAATCAAGGTGATCACTTGGACACTATCTTTGAAGAAGTCTCAGACACCTATTCTGACTCAACATCTATGAAATGTCTTCCTATTCAACTCATTTAGGAACGAGAACGACAGTGCGATATAAGCACATACTCACCTTTTATAAGACTAATGGCCATGGAGCTTAGGTTTACCTAGATCCTAATGAAGTGTATGCCATTTGTATTGATGACCACCATGACATATAGTTTGAAGAGAAAATAAGGTCAAACAAACAAGGAAAAATGTATATGGATGAGAATTGGACTCGGTATTTAAAAGTTGAAAACCCTGATGTGATAGACAAATGCGGGTTAGAAGTGAATACCATAATTCCAGATATGGCAGCAAAAGAAGGTCCACCAACTATAGAATTTGAGGGATACGATCAAGTTTATCTGAAACCTTTGAAACGGCTTAGCACGGATAATTCTAGGATCGGAGTCTATTGTTGGGAGGATAGGAACGTCAAGGATCTTTTGTGGACCTCTCATGCCAAATCAGGGCAATTAACACCCATGAAAATAATCTATATTTTCAAAATCAAAGACAAGGGTTCATCAGATCTATCAACTTACCTATTTAGGGATTGTTATAACAATTACTTTGTTATGATAAGTCTTGAGGAGGTAGAACAAACCAAATACCAAGGGTACTCTATAGGAGATTGGATATTGGGCCAAGGACCAGAAACTATTCCAAGAGAGGAACTCCATGACAGATCTTTTGGGAGCAATGTTAAAAACCCAAACCTACCTCATCACGAAGAAAACTGGGTGGTGACACTAAAGCCAGTTCAGGGCTACATGAGTCACTATTTCCAATAGATTGGTTTGAAGGACTCGAGACATGACCAACTGCCAAAAGACTTAGAGCCAAACCAAATAGATGTGCCATACCAACTGATTTTCAAAAATGGATCAGAAAATACAATGGATCTGGGGATCCATATGACCACTTAGCTAGCTTTAAGCAAGTGCTAAGAGCAAAAGGCATATTTGATTTCCACACTCAATTTGAGGGATTTGAAATGACATTAGAAGGAAATTCATTGACATGGTTCCCAAACATTTCACCAAGGTCAATCATGGACTTAAATACATTAGCTCAGGGATTTATAGCTGCATGTTCCAAAACGGAGATCAAACATAATACGATAGCTCAAATCTATAGCTTCAAATAGAAATAAGGTGAGTCTGTTAGGGATTGTGCAATTAGGATGAAACAATACATTGCAAGATGCCCAGAACTAGAAATACTTGCAGAAGAAAGACTAGTGTCATTGTTTCTAGAAGGATTGATGAACAAAGAACTTCATGCTATACTGTATAGCAAGAAACATATGACCCTAGAAGAGTGTGTATCAAATGCTATTTACTTGGGAGACAATTGTGATATTTTCAATGAAGAAGATATCCCTAAGGATACTCAGAGTGAGAAAATAGCATCCTCAAAACCAACACAAGTGGGAATAGCTGATGCAGCACCACTAACAACCATAGAATATATGCTCAAAAGGATGAATGAAATGATAAATAACATGCAAAAAGGATGAATGAAATGATAAATAACATGCAAAAAGCACCTATGAGAGGAACAGGGCAAGGGATACCTCAACAGGGACAATCGATTAGACCACAAAAAGGGTGTGCTATCGAGGGTAAATGGACCAACCATGCGACCAATGAGTGCTATTATCGACCAAAGTATGATGGAAATGTTCAATATGTGGCCATGAGGCCACAAGGACAACCCATGTACAGATATCAGCCTAATATGACCCCAATACAAAGACCACCGATGGGTATGGAAAGACGACAACTAGTGTTGGGTCAACAACGTCCATATCCTGGTCATAATGTAGTGCCTATAAAGTACATGCATTCAAAAGGAATCATAGATGAACAAGCACTAGTGCCTGTTACACCTTATGTGTAGCCTAGTCCATCTACAGTAATGGTAGAAGGGGAGTGGTATAATTCACATCCACCTCCAATGGAAGAACTTGTGACTTATGCTACACCAAATCTTACACCAATGTACTATGTAGCTAATCAAGGTGTTAGACCTCCTATGATAAGACCCATGATTAAGCCAACGAGTGGAAACTGCCATAATTGTGGTGCAGATGATCATTGGAAAAATGAATGCCCAAAACCTGACAAGAACATTAAGCCATTTGAAGCTTTTTGTACACAATATTGCAAAAAGGGTGGACACTTCCTTAAAGACTGTCCAAAAAATCATTTAAACAAGGAAAAAACAGTAGTGAATGTAGTCCAAGTGATACCTAGTAGCTCATCGGAGAGTGAACCTATTGTTCTAATCAAGGTGATCACTAGAGCCCAGACTAAGAAAAAAAAGCACAACTCCTCTGATGAATTAAAAAATACTAAAAATTCCTCTCAAAAGACCAAGAAAAGAAGAAGCCAAAGGTATGAGATGAGAAAGCAAAAACAAAGGGTTGAAATCGAGGAAAAAGCCAAGAAACTATTCCAAGAAAGAGTGAAAGAAACTAGAAGTGAAATCAAAGAAACCACAATGAAATCTGGAGGATCAATTTTAGTAGACAAAATCTTTGAGCCAATCAATGCAGCCTTGGAAGCTTTCCAAGTGGGGCTTAAAGCATGCCAAAATGTGGAAAACAAATGGAAAAACTATCCTTCTCCATATATGGAAGCAGCTAAGCTTGAAGCTTATCAAAATTTGTTAAGAATTACTCAAGAAATGCTGGAAAAACAAAAACCCAAGCTTGAGAGTATAGTAAAACCTGAGGAGCTTGTGGTCGGAACCAGTAAAGAGAAATCCAAAGTGATGGTAGAACCCCACCTTAAAATTAAAGAGCCAGAACTCATAGTACCTGACAGTGAAGATGCATTAAATGAAATTTCGTTCGTGGAAGAATACTGTCCAAAATATTTATGAAAAAAAATGAGAGAGATTAATGATGGGAGCATAACCTTGAAGTCGACTCCTATAGAGGAAGTTTGGTTAAACAATCTACCTCCTGATATGGACAATGATATACAATTCTTGTATGGGGATTGCGGCTCTGAAGCATGAGGTATGTCTAAACCAATGACTCTAAAAACACTACCCTCTTACTTAGGAGACAACGAAGACGAATCCATATAGTGTGTAGAATAACTCAGATAAAAAGAGCGGAACAAATCCTAGAGGTAGACAATATCCATTCAATCATGTCTACCCCCATTCAATGCACTCTTACTTTAGGAGAACTGTTAAAAATCAACCCATATTTATGGAATGATTTACAAAAAACTCTAGAGAAGGTGGGGATCAAGGGCTAATTGCAAAAAAATTTAGAAAATTGAAACACAAATTGGCAACAAAGAGATTAGATCCGTCCCAATGAACAAAGTCGGAGAATACTATGAAGGGGAAGAAGGAAACACAACCCTTTCAGTGAGACATAATGATGTAGAAACCATGGCAATACTGACTGGATAGTGGGTCAGGCATAGCCATAGCCACAAAAGCAGTATGGGAATCATGGGGAAAATCGGCCATTAGACAAACTCGAATGAAATATAATTGGTTGATGGACACATCGAAAGACCCTTAGGACTGCTTGAAAAAGTGATAGTTAGTTCTTGCGGAATTGATTATCAACATACTTTTGCCATAGTGGACTTTGGAAAGAAATTTAACTATGAAATCATCTTAGGAAGACCATTCATGCGACAAGTACAACTCATCCAGGATTGGGAAAACAATTAGTTGTACTTGAAGCAAGTGGGATCAATCACAAGGGTTAATCTAAAAGATCACACTTACAGAAATGTCATGACAACGCCCATACAAGAATTTGACTCAATCTCTTCAACTGAATCAAATCTTCCATCTTGGCTAAACAAAGACAGGCCTATTTGGATGTGTGAAGCCTTAGAAAATGGGAGTTTAAAACGAGAAGAATGTATCTTAGATAGGGATTGCACAGATGAAGCATATAGACAAGAACCCTTTTCAGAGCATTTGTTTCAACCATTTGAGTGGACTCAAATTTTGGCAACAATGGATGTGTGTGTCAATACGTCTATGCCTATTCAATTTTTCAATGAGGATGGCTATGACATAATTCCCATACAAATGATTTCGACCATTCACATTGAAGAAGAAGTTCAAGAACCCAATGACTTACTGAAAGCTCAACAAGCCTTTTCAGACCTCTATTATGATGCCACATATGAGTTTGAGCAACAATCAGCTACATCTGATGATTCGGGGTCAGAAAAAGAACATGTGAGAGCCATTACTCAAAAAAGGAGGAGAGGAAAAGTTTTTTGACTTTCCAAACCAAAAACCTAGGAAGCAGAAACGGTATAGCAGAAAAAGAGACACTAGAAACTTGAAATCTAGACCTATGCCATCAATTTCTAGCAGAACATAGTTTCTAATGCAGATAGATGCACATGATTGTGTCAAAGACATCACGGGTAGATATCTTTCAGAAAACAAACAAGGAACATCAAAAACATCAACAAAAACAAAAAGGAAACTCAATCAAAACCTAAACACCGGGATGATGATTCATCCATGACCCGAGTTGGAAAAAATATATATATATCAAGAGTTAAAGAAAGCTCTAAAAGATATGTATACCGCTGAAATGGAAACGACAAAAGAAGAAAGTAAAGATGTAATGAGTGTTCCATCCCATTACAAGAAATATACTCTTCAAGACCGAAAGATCATAGTCGAACAACCTGTAAGGGAACTAAGAAAACGGGGTGAGTCCTATGAAGGACCTGAAAATGCAAAGAAGATAGATCTATCCAAAACCAGGAGAAGAACTTGGACCTGCTTACATTGCAAACAACTTGACTGAAGAAGAAAAAGAGCTTTTGTTAAGCTTATTGAAAGAGTACCGAGATATCTTTGCTTGGTCTTATAAAGATCTCAAGGGTGTTGATCCAAAAATCTGTCAACATACCATACCTATGAGAGATGATGCTAAACCAAATAGATAGCGTCCATATACTTATAATGAAACATTTTCTAGAAAGATCAAAGAAGAGATAGAAAAGCTCAAGGAAGCTGAATTCATTTATGAAATTGAACACACAGATTGGGTGTCTCCAATTGTGGTGGTACCTAAGAAAAATGGGAAATTAAGAGTGTGTGTCAATCTCAAAAAAGTGAATGCAGCCACCATTAGAGACAACTTCCCTCTTCCAATCACCGAGCATGTTTTAGAACAAGTTGCAGGAAAAGAAGCCTACAGCTTTTTAGATGGCTTTTCAAGGTACAATCAACTTTTGGTTGATCCCAAAGATCAGCATAAATTTGCCTTTGCAACTGAATAGGGTATTTTTTCCTATAGGGTCATGCCTTTTGGGTTAACTACTGCTCCTGCCACCTTTCAAAGATTGATGAGCCATAATTTTAAAGAATATCTTTGGAATTTCTTGGAAGTATATATGGATGATTTATGTGTATTCATCAATCTAACCCGATCAATTTGAACACCTCAAAAAGGTATTCGAGAAATGTAGACTTTATAGGATTTGCTTAAATCCTAAAAAGTGCACCTTTATGGGCAGACAAGGAAAATTTCTTGGACATATAGTGTCTAAAAATGGCATACCGATGGATATGGATAAAATTCATGTTATTGTTGAATTGCCGATACCAACAACAGTCAAAGGGATTCATTTACATGTATGCTATAATCGCAAAACCCATGTATAGCCTGATTACACTCTTTGTATGGACTGATGAATATGAAGAATCCTTCATGAAGCGTAAGCAAGCTCTCACTTCATCCCCAATATTGAAAGCACCAGATTGGAATAAGATATTCCATATACATGTTGATGCTTCCAATTTTGTCATTATATGTATATTAGCTCAACTAGGAGACGAAAAAATTGATTTCCCTATTTCATATGCTAGTAGACAGCTGAATGTGACAGAAAAGAATTATACAACCACTGAAAGGGAAGGATTAGGGATTATCTATGCCGTAAAAAATATAGACATTACCTATTAGCCAACAAATTTGTGTTCTTTGCGGACCACCAAGCTTTGTTGTACTTGGTCAACAAGCCATGCAACACAAGAACAATAGTGAGATGGTTCATCATTCTTTTGGAATTTGATTTCATTGTAGTTGTAGACAAGAGCACCACACACCAAAGAGCAGATCATTTATTGAGAATGATTTTAGGAGAACCACCAAAAGGGGTAGACGACGATCTACCAGATGCATATCTGTTCTCCGTGGAAATGATACCCCGTTGATCAAAAGATATGGTTTCATTGATGACCATAGCTCAAGTGGATTCTCAAATGCCACTTCTTATTATAACTAGATTAATTAGGCAATTAGTTGTGTATTAATTACTTGTTCGAAGGTTATACAAAAGAAATTGGGATTGAATATTGCAATCTCTTGTGCATTAATCCTGAGGAGAAAACCCAATACCTAAGTCAAGTGCACATCACCATAGTAGGACTTCACTTTGCAGAAGACCAACCTATGCGATGGATCTTGAGACTTGGAGTATTTTGGCCAACCATGAGAAGTGATGTTCACTAAAATTGTCTTCAATGCCAGAAACAAGCACCTATACCTCATGTGAGATTATTTCAAGTTTCATTTGTTCCTAAATGAAGTAACTATCTAGTTACTTACTTATCAAGCAGAACATTTTTGGAGGATATGAGTAAACACCACCAAAGAGAAATTGAAACAGAAGCAAGAGACTATGCTCTTTTTGGAAACCGATTGTATCAAAGAGGAAAGGATCAACATTTGCGTCTTTGTGCAAATGAAGACGCATATATATCCATTCTAGAACAAGCACATGTTGGATTAGCTGGAGGTCACTTTTCTAGTGAAACCACTGCTAGAGAAATTTTAATGACAGGCATATGGTGGCCTACACTTTTTGCATATGCCAAAGAATATGTTCGAAGGTGTGATACATGCCAATCAAAAAAAATGCCAACCAGGATAGATAGCATGCCTTTAAAACCGATGATGGGGGCTAGATCTTTTGCAGAATGGGGCATAGATTTTATCGGGCCAATTTCAACCACCTGCTTATAAAACTCAATCTCAATATATCATTGTAGCTATGGACTATTTGACCAAGTGGACAGAGGCTAAGGAAACCAGAAAGAATGATGCTAGAACCACAGCCACATTCTTGTATGAGAATGTATTCACAAGATATGGACTTCCAATAGAAACTGTTACTGATAGGGGAACTCATTTCCTCAATGAGGTAATTGAGTATCTGCTGAATGAATTTATGGTCATCCATAACAAATATGCTCCCTATCATCAACAAGCAAATGGAGAAGCTGAGCACACGAATAAAATTCTTAGCTTGGTATTGACTAAGGTGGTTAGTTTAGGATGAATTGATTGGGAAATGAATCTACATGCCGCTCTATGGGATTATAGAATTTCATTCAAGACAGCTTTAAATGCTACACCCTTCAACCTTGTTTATGGTCTTGATGCCATACTACCGATAAAATTTCTATCGCCGACACTAAGGGTAGCTAAGGATCTAGAGTGGACCGGACATGAACTTTCAGAGAGACTTGAAGATCTAGAAAAGCTTGATGAGCAAAGGTTAACAGTTGTAACTCACATCTATGCACAAAAATGGAAACAAAAACAATTTTTTGATTCACATCTAGTTACAAAAATCTTCCAAAAAAGGGGACTTAGTTTTAGTGTATTCCCTTAAGCAACACATTCCCAAGTTCAATAAAAAGGGAAACGGATCGTTTATCATTGAAGATGTATCTCCAAGTGGAGCAATTAAGTTGTCCACTCTAGATGGTGAACCAATGGCTAGCTGGATTAGTGGATGCCGCTTAAAGAATTACAATTTGCCACTAACCAATAACTTGCTAGAGAAGATGCATGCAGCAAAGCAAACAAAGATGAAACGACAGCAGGTTATTGATGAAGCCCAAGAGGAAGCTCGACTCCAAGTACTCAAGAGGAAAGCTGCTTTCAAAAATCAACAAACTCGTATTCCCATCAACACTTTGGAACCAGATGAAAGACTATGGGAATTGAAGAATGATGGAGTGTCAACGGATGATGAATGGTTGGATGGAATGGACCTTCGCATCAAAGTACAGCTGAACAATCATAGCACAAATTCACTAGTAGATACCGAAGCTCGAATGAATGCAGTCAGTTATTCCACGTATAAGAAAGAAACAAGTTAGTCTTTAGCATCAGGAATATCTACTATCAAAGGATGCAACAAAAACCCAACACCGGCATTGGGAGTAGTTAAATGTGATGGTACATGGATGTTCGTGCCCTCATCAATTTGTATGCATACCAGACGAACACATGAATGAAACAATGATTCTTGGAATCTCATGGATGCGGACGTACAAGGCAGTACCAGATTGGGACACCAATCAACTCAAGCTATCACCTAAAGGAGGACAAATCATCGTTCCAATTTCACCGAGCAAAGAGGAATGGAAAAGAGGTTACCCACAAAAGACACAAGGGAGTAGGCAATCTTCTTCATCATCTAGACAAGCAAATGCTACAAGTAGCATGCAAGGAGTCAAGCAAATATGGGTACCAAAAGCACAACTCGAGGACAATCCATCTCAGATTTGGGTGCCTAAAAATTCATCTACCATGCTAAAGAAAGTTCCAAATCTTACAACTCAGAGAAAAACATCAATCAGAAGAAAAACTAGCACTAGATGGGTTTGCAGTGGAAAGATAAGTCTCAGAACACTCAACCGCAACAGTTCATCAACAAAAAACCAAGATACCAGTGGTGAGTTAAAGCTCAACAACCATCATTGATACCGACAGCTCATGAAATTAGCGTGCCAAAGCATCCTGACGGTACAATAAAGCAAAGAGCACACAATCAACAAGATTTGCTCTTTGGGAAACATCAACAAGAAACCTCGACCCCACAAAAAACCTTGAGTTAATTACTCAAGACCCAACTCTTAGACATCATACTGGTTTGAATTGCACTGATCTTCAAAGCATGGTAGAGCCAACTACGACTATGCATAGACACGATTGTTCAACCCATGCACACAGTCATCCCGGAGTACTCCATCTAGGAGGGGTGGAAGGGAACTTCACTAATTAAGGGCAATGTTTGAAGAGGGAGGAAAAAGTTGGATGTTAACGTGTGATTTTTGCAAAATTACCTAATAATACCCTTTAAAAAATCATCAACAGGGAAATTTCAACTGATAACATCTCCCTGCTAAGTGTAAATAGTGTATATACTATCAAAAAATACATCAAAAAATAGTCTTCATTTTTCTTGATATTGGAGCTTAAAAATGGAGAAATCGACCAAAAAGTAACAAAGTAGTGTTTCTCAATGGATTTCCTTAATTGTTGATTTTTCACCTCGCTTTTTTAGTGCATTTTATTATTTTCTTTGATTTTTTCAATAAACAGGTCAAAAATTAATAATAAATAGCAAATGAGCTCAGATGGAGAAACTGAAGATACGTTGATGATCAAAAGAACAAGCGGACAAGCACAAAAATTTTCAATCAAAACGATAGATGGAAGCGAAAAGCCTAAATTATGCCTTCAAGGCCTGCCTTTGCAAATTCTTGCAGAATGAGCTAACGGAATCCAATTGAAGAAATTTTTTAGTCTAACCTAAATTTCATGGTTTAGTAGGACTAATAGGGGAATCTGGGGAAAAATAGTTTGGGAAGTTCGAGTATAGATATCGAAGGTAGCCCAAAATCACCTCATTTCCACTAGTCACTCTTGGAGGAGAGAGCTTTCTACCGTCTTTGCACGCGATTTTCGGAGTCCACAATCGTCCATTTACAGTGCCATCTCACACAAGACATGAGGGGTATGTTCTAAACTCATCAAAGAACATTTCTATATGGCCGGGTAGCAGGTCTAGGCTCAAGAAAAAACCCTAGAATCCCAGTTGTGCATGAACGTTCTCCTACGACACAAAATTGACCGTAGCAGCCTGTCGGCTCAACCGAATTGGACGAGATTTGAACTGTAGCATGCCCATATATAGTAGAACACTTCCATAGCATTAGATGACCATTTGGCAGGTGTCGAGGGGATCCCAATTAAATAATCTAGGTTTTTGTCATATGCCAGAATTGGATTCTGACTCCACAGGCAGCTTATAGACGAGGTCTATACACAATGTACCTAGATGGTTTCATGAAAATAGTCAAGGCAAGCTCTCAAACAGCAGAAAATAGCTCGAAGGCTACAAATTATCCAATTTGACATATGAAGTCAAACTGACTCCAAATGGGCCCAAACTAGATGAGCAGCATCATGACTATGTAGCGGACAAGTCCGTAGCTTCAAAAGTGACTAGCCAACTCTACATGCCAAGTAGTCACAAAAATCGGTGATTTCAGAGTCGACAAGAGCACGAAGTGATGCCAACACGACCAAACTATACCAAATTCATTTTAGGACTTGTTTTAGATGTATTAAAGATGTTTAGGTCATCAAATTGTCCTTTCATGCAAAAAAGAATGATTGTTGTAAATTATTCTAATTATTTACTTTTGTGCAATTTTGGCTTGAAATTCATCTATTCCCTTCACTTGTCACTTGTACACCTCTTTACATGCCACACGTTAAGTATGAGCCAAAATGATCAAGAAAAACTTTGATTTTGTCAAAAAACGCACTAAAGGATTTTTAGTCCAAATTTTGGGTTAACTGTTACATTTTTTGATCCAAATCACCCGATATCTCACACACAAACTCTACATCATGCCTAAACCCAACTTGCAACAAAAAAATGTACAAGTTAATGAAAAAGTTAATAATCACGATTATTTACTTTTTACGAGAACTGGTTCAAATTTTAACTTTGACCTTATGGGACCAAAGTACATGATGTTCCAAGCCTACCAATCAAGTTTGGATCTCAAAAACTCAAAATCCTTTTATATCTACTGTTTCAGAGTCTGAAGCCTAAATCTGGCACCATTTTCATCAAATGCACTCAAATGAGCCCACACTTCACTTAGAGAATCTAAATATCACATCTATCAAGCCTATGTTGTCAAAAATGTAAAAAGTTGAAAAAAAATTCCTAGCTGTTAATATTAAATCACGATTATTTACTTTAGTTGCAAATTTTGCCTGGATTGCATGATTTTGATCTCTACATGTTTTTATGCATCTATGCATGCTCCAAAATTGATTTGAAGCAAAATGGACATCATTTGGCAGCAATTTAGACTTATGGCATTTTCAGAGCGGCATCCGTGAAAATTTTCTAACTTTGACACAGTATTTGCCTAATAGGTGCAGTGCAAGTGGCTGAGAAGGCAAAGAAGAGGATGTCTCAGAAAGATAAGCTGCAAGAATTGCCACCATTCCAGTTGGATCCGAGCTCTGTGAAAACGGCAAAGGCAACCTACCTGTCCAAAGAGCAACTTGAAGAAAACAACACTACGATGTTCACTGCCAGATTCAAGAGTGAAGAAGGACACCAGGTAGAGTTACAAATGCTACCCAAGGAGGTTTATGATGTAGTTGCAAATCCAGACACTAAAGAGGCAACAGAAGACTGGGTCTTCGAGATTTCTACGACCGAGAGCCATGCGGAGTGGACTTCCAAAAAGCCTATGAACTATTCTCTACAATCAAAGAAGATGGATCGGCTCAAATCATGGATAAGCAAGGGTAAAAAGTTGAAGTGGTGATCACCAAAGACATAGTGGCTGAGGCACTTAAGCTGCCAACAGAAGGTATGACAATGCGGGCCAAGGATAGAAAACAACGGGTACTTTTACCAAGGATACTGCTGCTGCCACCTTCTCTGATCTCATCCTAAGGCAAGTGGAGGATCCAATTCGCCTTTACCACCAACATTTTGACTTCCTTTCAAAGAGACAGCCATGATACACACCTCCAAATCATGCAATTGCGACTACTTTCACTCAAGTATTGAAGTCGACAACAAGACAAGCTATAGATCATGCGTAGTATGTGCATACAACACTGAAGGACACAAAGAAAGAGGGAAAGATAACATATCTGGGCGCTTCAGAAGTGCTAACAAGAATAGCATACCATGCTATTGGAATGACAAGCAACTTGCCGCCAGATCCAGATCAGAACACATGGATCATCTCAGCTCCAACCTTCTCCACGAACCACTAGATCAACAAAGAGAGTCTATAAATCAGGTGAGGGATTTAAAAACAGCTCGCATGGAGCCCACAGCCGTGAAAGCTTTGACAATGAAGAAACAAGGGCAAGGAGGGAAGCAATGAAGAAGAAAGCAGTGGTAGCTCATCAAGAGGAACCTCAGCAAAAAAGGACAAGATTTGAAAGAGAGAAACAATCATACAAAAGAAGCCACCAAGCTGCAGATGAAAACCCTGAGAAATGGAGCCCAAGGGAGGTTAAGGGTCCAAGGACCAAGAACCCTGCAAAGAAGGTTCCAGAGGATCCAAAGGATTTAATGGAGCGGATGTATGTTGAAGCTGAAGCATTGAAGATTTAAGAAGCTCAAAGGAAAGCAAAAGAAGAAGCCGCTAAGCAACAGAGGTAAGCAGAAGCTGCACAACAAAGTGAGTCACATCCTGAACAAGGGGAGATGTCTCCAAGACCCTCTTCACCAGCTGCAAAACAAGAAGATCAGCCCATGCCAAGTCCAAGCCCTTCACCAATAGCTAAATCTCCAATGAAGGCAAGGAAGCAAAGGGAAAAGAGAAGCAACAGGAAGGGAAAGTTTTGAACAGCCAAAGAAAGCCAAAAAAACTCAAGCAGGACCTTCTACAACAACTCAAGAAGAATCAGTTGAGGCATCCACAAAGCCTCAAGAAGAATCAATTGAACCTACAAGGCAACAAGCAAAATCCGTTGCACCATCGAAAGAGCCGCACACCGAATTTGTTGAAACTTCTAAGCAGCCCCAGGTAGAACCTGAAGACTGGGAAACCACAGATGAAGTCATCATGCAGGTAAATGAGTATGCAAAGCAAATGCAGCTGATGACAAAAAAGATGAGAATAGTAGCACTTATTCGAAGTGCCAAGGCTAAAGAACCGGAACAGGTAATAGATGCTCTACAAGGTGAGCTAGAAGACAGAATAAACATTATTGAAGATGTTAGCAGCGGCTAGCAGCGGTACACTGATCATGCATTAAGCGAGAGATATACTATGGATGTGACTCACATTGTATAAGGTCTTGGGCTCATTGGGAGTTCCAAAGTTGTATATGCTAGCTGGAGGGCTCAAAACATAAACCCATAGTAGAAGGGATTGTGGTGAAAGTCTTTATAAGGAAGCCTTTATGCAAGGAGGCTTCATTCTTGAGTATCCACTCTTGAGGATCCACTTTTGAGAGCTCTCTCTCTCTTGAGTGTTCACTCTATGGATGGCCTAGCCTTGAGCTTAATGCCCATGCTTAAGAGGTTAGTGCAATCCATTGTCTAGTGTTTAATCTAATCTCTACTTTCTCATTAGTCTCAATTCTTCTATTCCATTATGTCATGAAGTAGTTTCACCTTTCTCATTATTCTAGATTTGAGTATGTGTGATGACTTCTTGCTATTAACCACTCTTATCCTTCTATAAGCACTCGATTTACAATATTTAACATCACTAATTAGGTTGATTAAGTTGGTTCTTAATCTTGTAATTAGTGTGTGTGCCCTATTGTTTGCTTGTGTGTGGATGGGTTTTATGAAACTCTAGCACCATTCACCTTGTGTGTGTAGCTTTTGATGAAGTGCCTTGATTGACATGTGGTGATTGGAGAGGCCAACAGCAATGCAATTAGTGTGTGCTTATCATTAGTGTTCTTTGAGATTCTAATCTATGGTAAGTCGGACTTCGGTGGGCTTAATATGTGTAGGAGATTCTTGGTTGATGATGTGATTAGAGTTAGTGATTAATGACTAATCTATATTGCATTGGATGAGCATAGTCTTGAATCCTCTAATTCTATACATCCGATGCTCGTGCTTCCATGCCCTAGCCAGGTTGTTGATTCTAGGATGGATAATTTTGTTGGCCTTGGGTTGATTAAGCTATGCTACGATTGGCCCCAACATTTGACGCCGTTGCCGGGGATCGATAACCTAAGATAGTGAGTAGAGGCTGTTTAGAATGGTGTAATTTCACTACTAATTTCATTGGTTTTGAGTGTGTGTAACTCAATTTTGGTTTGATTTGATGATGTTGTGCAAGACATTGAAGCTAATTGTTGAGTTATGAATACCCCAAACCCCCAATTTCACTAATTTCATACTAACCCTTAGTAATTTTGCTTCATTTCCATGCTAATTGTACTAATTCCATGCTAATTTTTTACTAAGTTTGCTAACCTAACCACTAACATCTGAAGTTTAATGTATGTTCAATCCCCTTGCAAGAGGTGGAATCAACACTTTTATCAAGTTAATTGTGCTAATTTATACCTAATTTGATGATTTGAGTGTTTGATTTTTGGCCTACAATGGTCAATTTTGGAGCCGATTTGATGGTGCACACACATGTGTGCAATGATGCAATGATGCATCTTTGTGTGGAGCAAAGGAATAACTTGGAGTGTGATTACAATGTAAGTGCACTCACTTGGTCATGTTAATTCTTGATTGATTAATGTGGTTCAATGTGTGCTAATTATTTGCTAAAATTAGGTGTGTAACTCAATTAACCTACACTTTGCACCTAATTTGATTGTTTTGGAATAAAATTGATGGTCAATTTTGATTAATGAATATGTTTGTGTCAAGATAATGCTTAATTCTCATCAAGAATTCATGTGTGTGCATAAAAGTCATTGTGTGTGTAATGCACCAAAGAGGGAAAAAACTGCCAAAAAGTTCAAGTGTGTGTGCACCTAATCTTGAGTGTGTGCATGCATAGAAATTGATGAATTGATGATATGTGAGTGTGAAATCATGTAATTGATGTGAATGCTAGGCAATTTCAATCATTGGATATGCCTAATTGCCAAGAATTTGGGAAAAATTTGAGTGTGTGTGCCCATTCAAGACCACTTGATTTTCAATGATTGATGGTCAATTGGGGTACCCAAATGCTTTTTGATTGTAAGATGTGCATCAAATATGTGTGCAACCATTAGGTGTAAGCCTAAATGCATTGCCATTGAGCCAAATTTGAACTTTTGTGCTTAATTTTTGAGTGTGTGCATTGCTTGATTGGATCAAATTATTGCTAATTTTTTAGAAATTGAGCATGCATGCATTCACTTATGCTTGATCAAGTGTGCAATTTGAGCATGGCTTATGTGAAATTGATGGATTTTTGGCGTATAATTTTGGTCTAAATTTGGGTATGTGTGCCTACTCAATGGCATTTGATGTCCAAATTGAAGATGAATGATTGGTCTTGGTTGCCAATTGTGATGATTAAAAACCTAAAGTTTGGTACATGTATGATTTATCGAATTGAGATGACTCAGTTGCACACAATTCAGGATGATTTAACGCACTACCGTTGCATTGAAGCCAAATTGATTGGAATTTTATTGAATGTACATGTGTGCCTATGTATTGATGTAATCGAATATGTAGGGCCATAAAAACAAGAATGACAAGCCATTGGGTTTCGATGATTAGAGATATTGAAATTGAGCAACCCAAGTTGCAATGATGATAATTGGGAATGGTTTTGTAAATGGTGCACTACATTGTACATATGCAATGTCCTATAGTGTATAATATATATCAATTTCAATTGTTTTACCCATTTTGATCATTAATGAATCAATTTTTGATGTGTTTCATACCATATGACTTGAAGAATGCGATCAATCGAGACCAAAATGTGGGTACTTTTATAAGCTTATACCAAATTTTAATATCAATTGAGGATTGAATTTAACTTTGAACACTCACACATTCTCGTGATTCTCTCTCTCTTATCGATCGTGGCTTCATGAATTCACTCGTATCTTATCCGTTTGTGACATGTGTTTTGTACCCATGATGCGATTGCTTGCCTTGAGTTCAAACTCGCCGCACACACTATCTCATCAAACTCCTATCGATTTTTTTGTTCAAAAAATAAATATAAATAAATAAATTCAAAACCACCAAGTGCCCACCTTTTTTGATGCACGCATATTGCAAAAAGAAAACCACACACTTTATGGTGAATCTCAGCACACACACAAAATCGTGACCTGTCTTGCCATCCGATCTCCCATTTTCCCTATAGCTAATTATGGTAAGCCAAATCTTGGCGCATCTGTTGCACTCGCGAGCACGCTCACACACACGCTGATTGCGGGGCCCTCTTGCCTTCAAGGGGCTCCTACTCACACCCTCTAATCAAGGGCCGCTAGCTGCTACACTCCACAATAGTGGCCACGCCTCATCACAATGCACATGCTCACTTTATTTAGTGAGTTCACTGATGGCCTGCATAGCCTAGCTGGAAGCATCACTCTGACTCACGCCTTAAAAACAAGTGCAGTAAGATAAACCACTTGTTGTTGATGCTCTCATCAATGTGCCCCGCCATGCGGCAAGCTTTGGTGCCCTGGTTTCTATCCACCTGCACGTGGACTCTGCTGAATTTGCTTTCTTTTCTCCGTCCTTCACCTTGCACGCTTAAATGCGCATTGCGGATTCGCAAACCCTCAATCATCGCAAAAAATGTTGCAGATTGTAGTTTCATACCATACACACTCACAACACAACACCCACAACTCACACCTTTCCTGGCATGAAATCACTTGCCTGCTAACCTGCATACGGCGCCTTCTTTGGTGGCTATGTATAATAGACCGCCAACCCTTATCAGATCCTACCACCAGGTCGTCAGACTCGTCAATCACACACACACACACACACACACACTTGCTGAGTGCCCCCCACACTCACACCTCCGATGCCCTTCCTCACATCTTTCTCTCTCGTCCCCAAAAAATCGAGACGCAATCAGAAAAAAAAAAGCATTAAAAACAAAAATTAAAAAAAAAATATTCTTAAGGTTGGGTTCTCACCCTATGGCTTGACTTGAAAGGGAGGATTCAAATACAAAACTCAGCTTGCCTCTCGGATGGATTTAAAAAGAATTGAGAATGCTACAAAATGAGAACACTTGATATTGTGTCATGATCCATAGTTTTTTCTTTATAAGATTGTGTCAGCTTGGACGTATGATGATTCTTACAAATTGTCATGCTTGGTATCATGCACTAAAGATTAAATGAATTTTGAAGGAAAACATGACATTTGGGATTTCCATGGCTGTGAAAAGAGGTAATTTGGCTATCAAAGAGTCGTATATCAACGCTACACTTGGATGATGCATCAATACTTCAAATTGCATTAAAATGTGGGCTTGGTATTGATTGTTGCATCTTTAGTGCTTTCCTTGAATGCAAAGATCATTTAGCAGTGAAAATTTTCATTATTTAGGTGTCTTGGCCCAAAGATACAACATTGTGTTTTGATTGACTTTAAAAATCTACAAGTTCACTTCATCATATGCACTCTCTCTCTATGTATGTCATATTTGCTATGTTAGAGCAAGCAAGCAGGCAATGAGTGTATGTTATGACTATGTAATTTCCTTACTTGCACTAAAAATTCGACTTGTGCATGGTTTAGTGCTCGACTTGATTGAAGTTTTCATTGCACTAAATGTCAAGCTCTTTTTGAAAAGCATGTGAGCTTCATGTGAGAGTTACACTCGATGATGAATTGTGCTTATTTGGTTGGGATTTTATGCTTGAAAATGGAATCGGATATGCATTTTAGTGCTTTATTGAATGACCAAATGATTACATAGCACTAACAATTGTGCTTTATTTTGAAGGGTTGTGGGCAACAAAAACTATCATTGATCCAAGAAGGGGTCATCATTGCAAAAAATTACAAAATTTGGCTACTTAGAGCCATTCCAATTCTTTGGATTAAAAGTTGTATAAATTATAGCTCTAAGTTTTGTCTAAATGCAAATGTTTTCATTTGAGCTAGTGTTTACCCAACTTTTTTGAGAGCTTTCAAGTACAAAATTTGGCTATTGAGAGCCATTCATTTTTCATTCCAAAAGTTAAAGTCATCTCTAGCTCATAGATTGCTCTTAAAATTGTAAAATTTCATGTGAGTTAGTGTTTAGCCAACTTGTTTGGAGCTTTTAAATTATAAAATTCCGCTTTCAAGAGCCACTTCATTTCATCAAATTTGCATTATTTTTCAGCTCTTGGCTTGCCTTTAATTCCATATTTCATTGAGCTAGAAACTAATCAACTTTGAATCATGCATACGAGATGGTAAAATTTGTAAAATTTTCTTATGTAGAAGCTCATTCTCTCTCATGTTGATATGTATACATAAAGTTTCTACAAAGAGCACCATGTGCATAACCAAAGGTACTTTTTTCTCTTGGGTTTTTTCCCTTTGGTAAATTTGGGTATACAAGACCCTAGCTTTAGATTTTCATTAATGTTTTTTTGTGTGCTTTTTATTTCAATAAAAGGCCTTTGGAGCTTGTGTTTACACTTAGCTTCATTCAGCTTCGATCGTGAATAAAAGGACCAAGAGACTTCTCTACAAAGGGGATGCTTGCTCAAGGATGCTCAAAAGAGCATGAATAGGTGTAATCCTTCCATGATTTTGTTCTTTTGTTCATCTCTCCATTCTCTATGATTGGCTTAAGTAATTTTTTTTTCTAAGCTATGGTTCTTTCATGTTCAAAGCCAGGCATACTAAAGTTTCAACACTTTGCTTTGTGAATATTAACTCATTAAAAAATTAGGTTTTATGTAGTCCAAGACTCTTAGTGATAGTCTTAATACTCCATTCATTTTTAACATGACCTAGGGCTATGATTAGGCTTTAGTCCTTTAGTCCATTTGCCGTTAGCATCTCATGATGGAAGCTATAAAAAAGTGCTAAGTAATGAAACACTGAAGCAAAAAAGTGTCAAGAAAAAGTAGCAAAAATGTTACTAGACACATGAAAAGAAAATTTCTATGTTATGTTGTGTCTTGTGAGGCCTAGCGCCTTATTGGCACTTAGCAAGCGAGGAAAATCACCTTGGTTTGCTTGGTCAAGACCCTAAACTGATGCCCTGGGGGGTTGATAGGGGTTAGCCATCGCCTTGGTAGGTTAATAGATTCTTGGAACACCTTCTTAAGGGTTCAAGGAGCCGAGAGTCGCACCTAGACTTGCCTTGGGGTGATAGCCTTGTATTGTGTTTTACTTTTTTCTATGAAATGACAAAAACAAAACTTCCATGAGCTTCAAAAAGCTGTGGCAATGTACTAATAGATTAGGAGATTTTTTATAGCCCATAGACATGATAGACTTGAATGATTTATTAAGATTGGTCACATAGTTTTTAGGCTAGTAGGTTTATGGACTTGCATTAGACTAAGGTCTTAATTGATTGTTTGTGTTTCATGCATAAAGCTGACATTTCAGGTGGTGTAATCTTCACAATAGTATAGGTGTCTTTTTTGCTTTATGTTGTCTAGTTTTTTACTATGATTCACCCATCTTTTAGAAGCAAAAAAATCACTCTGCATGATTGTTCATTGTACTTCATGTTTTTATCCTTGTTGGCCTTTGATGCTCATTACTTGTTCTTATGTTTTGCAACTCAACATTTCTTCCATGGACTTACTTTCTACCATGTCACCGTGTTTTGCTTCACCGGCACACGAGGACGTGCGCCAAATTAAGAAGGGGGGAATGTTAGTAGCGGCTAACACAGGCTACACCGATCATGCATTAAGCGGGAGATATGCTATGAATGTGAGTCACGTTGTATAAGGTCTTGGGCTCATTGGGAGTTCCAAAGTTGTATATGCTAGCTAGAGGGCTCAAACCACGGGGGATTCACTAGTAGTAATAGAGGACGCCATCTGCGTGTAACAAAATTGCATCTTTAACCCCTACATAGGGGACCCTCCGCTATAAAATCTGTCCATTTGGCCTTAGAAAACCCCCCTATTGTACACTCACGTGATACCATATGGTAACCCTTAGTGAATATCCCGTGGCTCAAACTTAAACCCATAGTAGAAGGGATTGTTTGGTGAAAGTCTTTATAAGGAAGCCTTTATACAAGGAGGCTTCATTCTTGAGGATCCACTTTTGAGAGCTCTCTCTCTCTCTTGAGTGTTCACTTGATGGATGGCCTAGTCTTGAGCTTAATGCCCATGCTTAAGAGGCTAGTGCTAATCCATTGTAATTAGAGAAGCATTCTTAATCTAATCTCTACTTTCTCATTAGTGTCAATTCTTCTACTCCATTATGTCATGAAGTAGTTTCACCTTTCTCATTATTCTAGATTTGAGTATGTGTGATGACTTCTTGCTATTAACCACTCATATCCTTCTATAAGCACTCGATTTGCAATATTTAACATCAGTAATTAGGTTGATTAAGTTGGTTCTTAATCTTGTAATTAGTGTGTGCTCTATTGTTTGCTTGTGTGTGGATGGGTTTTATGAAATTTTAGCACCATTCACCTTGTGTGTGTAGCTTTTGATGAAGTGTCTTGATTGGCATGTGGTGATTGGAGACACCAACACCAATGCAATTAGTGTGTTCATTAGTGTGCTTTGGGATTCTAGTCTATGGTAAGTCGGATTTCGGTGGGCTTAATGTGTGTAGGAGATGCTTAGTTGATGATGTTATTAGAGTTAGTGATTAATGACTAATCTCTATTGCATTGGATGAGCATAGTCTTGAATCCTCTAATTCTATACATCCGATGCTCGTGCTTCCATGACCTAGCCGGGTTGTCGATCCTAGGATTGATAATTTTGTTGGTCTTGGGTTGATTAGGCTATGGTACAATTGCCCCCAATAGAAGATCTACAAAGAGAGATTAAAGAGCTATAAAATGAAGCAGAACAGCATTATGCTGTCAAGGAAAGACAGCAGAAAGAGATGGAGATTTGGGGGAGCTCCTCATGAAGCTGTCTGATGCATGCAAAAGTAAGGACCAACAACTGACCGAAGTGACCAACGAACTTAAAATCACTACTCAGTCAGTCCAAAAGATCCAAGTGCAACTAGATGTAGCCAATGCCTCCTTGCAGAACTCAGAGCAAAGAATCAATGATTAAGCAGTATTTCTAAGGCAGATAAGACAAAACCCCGATGTAGCTTCACTCAAGGGAACAGATGAAGTCTACAAGATTTTGGAAAAGAGGAACAAAGACCTCAAGCTTGAGTTGAAGATTGAACAAGCACAAAGATGAGACCTTGCATTGATGCGGGTACAAAGAGAAGAGCAACTACTCAAGGAGATAGAAGATTTAAAGAGAGCGAACCAACTGCTAAGAGAAGGACATACAGAAGCTCAAGAGGAGGCAAGAACTTCTGAACAGCCAAGCATAGACATACCATCAGTCTCCTTTGCAGATATGGAAACACAGCCATCAGAAGAGCTAGTAGGAGAGTTGGAGTTTCAAGTGCCAATCACGAAAGAAGAACAAGTGCCAATGGTCCAGCTCTCTAAAGCTGGCGAAGATGCACTGAAGGAGCAAATAGTCCATGAAGTAGATGCTGGATGGAAAGCGGAAATGGATTGGGAGTTGAGAGTTCTCCACTGAGTCAATGTAACTCAGCTCACTCCCAACCAAATCAATGCTCAATGGCATCAGCAGTTGTTGTCCTATCCATTGATAAAGGTGGAGCTACTGCAAGTAAAAGAAAGACTTTACATGGATATGCAGACAGAAGGCTCAGATGCTCTCCACCCCATATGGAGAAAGAACTGGCTCAAGAAGAACTCTAAATACCTCATTCTGATTACAAGAGCACATGCAGCAATACAGAAGGACCCCACATTCTGTCATGTATCATGGGTAAGGACGTGGTAGGCACCAGATGCATTGAGGGAGAAGAGACCAACATGGCTCAACCACCCAAGACTACCAGCTCCATAGTAGGGAACAGCAACGGAGGACTACATGGTGAAAACCCTAACGGGGGCCATGAACTTCTTCAAAAGTCTGCCTAAACTCTCATGTGCTATGCTATATAAAATCTATCGAATGCTGCTTACATGCATTCAAGCTTTTCATGAGCCCGAGCAAGCAGGAGCTCCTTGGATGTCTTTCCTAGAAGGCAACAAAGTTCTATGCTATAATTTGAGTGGACAGCCCTCAGAAGAAGTCCTCTACGACTTCTACGCCAAATGCATCTTCCTGCCATCAAGCAATATGTTGGCATTTGAAGAGGCATTTTATACTAGATTATCACATGGCAGACAAAGATTTCTAGGCCAATGATCAGCAAACTTACATCAAGGTTTGTTGTCTATTCACCCATCGAACTTAAAAACAAAGTCACCATGCAATTTTTGCAAGTCCCTGACAAAGAAAGACGAATCAGATATGAGAAAGCTCTACATGCACTTAAAGACCGCCTCGCCAGCCATCAACCCAAAGACTACTTCAGTCCATGAAGTTGTGTCAAGGAACGACACGGTCGAGGAGGCGGGAATGTTAGCAGCGGCAAGTTAACTCAGATAACATTTTTTGAAGCTTTTATTGTAAAAACACTTTTGCTTTTGATAAATCGGGAATGTTGTAACCTCTATTTTCTAGATGGATAGTGTAATCAATGAGTTGGGGCTACAAGCTTCCAGATTGTATCAACTTATCTTTAGCTAGAGCTCCCAGATTATTAGTTTTTGACCAAAGAAACCTTGGCTAAGGTATAAAAGCCAATTTTTGTTAGTTATTTTCAAGTTTTGGATAATAGAAACACAGCGTGAGTTAACGACACTCCCTTCTCTCCTTCTCGCGCTTACTACTCCCTTCTCGGTTGTCACATTGCAGTGTCGTCTGTTGCATTGCAACCGCAAGTAAGAGCTCTACACATTGACGTAAACTTTAATGTTAATCCGTAGCTTTTGGCGTCGCCGACCCATGGCCTAATTTCATCATAAGTAGGAATTTAAGCTAGGAAATCACAAAGCAAGCATAGGCAGGGTATTGGGACATCATTGCTAAGCATTTAGACGCATTCTGGGTCGAAAATGACTAGGTTAAAAATCACTGCTATTAATTATCGCGATTTTTGCACTTGACCTAAAGTGAAATTTGAGACCATAAACATGTGTGCTTAGGTCTTATAAACATGTCCTAAAAGTTTCATAATGTTTGGATGGATGTCATTTGATGCTATAACGGTTATGATTTTTTTGCCGATTAGTGATTAGCTTTTGGTGACTTTGGTCATTTGAGTGTAGCTTGAGTTAGATGCGAGTTGTTTGTTGCTTTCCAAGAGATTGACAACCTCTTGTAGCCTCTATGCACTAATTGAGTCAGCTTCGTCCCATGGATTGACAATTATGTTTGTGGTTCTCGCTATGTCTGCAAAATAAGATAGGAGTGAGGTTAGGAACCTGTCACACACGATGCCTAATCCCGATAGTTTAAGCCAAGACATGCATTCCATGGGCCCACGGTCCGGGCCAAGCGTGCTTAGCCACTTGAAGGAGACTTTTAGTAGAGCCACTCGCTCCGAACATGGAGCTAGCGATATAAATGAAGAGGGTGGGGAAGTAAATTCACCATTCATGACCAATGTAGACCCCATGCTCCTAGAGAGTGTGCATGTGAATACTCCATTCACTTCACCCCCTGACTCTTCAGAGCTATTCTCCTTCGAGGTTATATTACCTGATGGTAGAAGCCTTGCCAAAGTGCAAGAGGTTGAACAATATATCCTTGCAAACCAGGGAAAAGAAAATCAAAATCTTATGGAAGGCAGAACAACGGAAAGAGCTAAAGGCGAAGGCCCCTATGTCAACATCCATGCTAGTCGAGCAATCAAGTGCTCCTGAATTAGCAACCACTAGGGGTCAAACCATAGAGAGCCACATTGCATCTACTTCAAAGGACACCCCTAGCACCTCAATCGTAGATGGAATGTTTCTAAATGACGGAGTATGAACTACAAACATAGACTTTAACCGACCTTTGCGTAGGTTACACCTATCATGTGGGTTGATTAGATGTCCTACAATCCACAACGCGTGCTACTAGCATAGAGGATCAACAACAAAGAGTTTACGATGTCATCCATAGGGTTATTGAGTTGGAGAGACAGAACAAAGGGATCCACATGCCTTCATCGGGTCTCATGAGATTCCTGGATACATGGAAGGCTAAGCAACCAACTTTATCACAAATGGAGACTCCCTCGGTAATCTTGATGATCCTCCATATGTTGTTTCACTAGGGTTCTTAGTACAATCTGAGCCCACAAGTGATAGCTTTACCTTTAGCTCATGTTTCTCTTGATGACACCACGGCTACCATGCCTACCCTAGTGATGGACATGACAAAAAACACGCCATGGACCTCATTTATTAGTAAAGCACCACTACATGGTAGCTCAATGCCTCCAACAGTACCTACAAGTGTGTATCAATCATATGCATCTATGGGTCCTGGTGCTCATGTAGCCTCTACCCCTCCCATTATTTCAACAACTTATGCTCCACAACCAAAATATCCAAGCTCTTATTTCAATGGGACCATGCCAGCTACCGTTAGCATGTCAAATCCCATGTCTGTTATGCCCAGGGCCACACATATGAACTTTGGGCCACCACATGGCACAACACCGTACCCAACTTGGAACCTAAGGTTTTCATATACACCAAACCCAATGCCAACCCCCATTCTACATGCAATCCCGAGAGAGCATGTCCCCACTATACCTGCTCACTTAGGTGACATGGCAACATTTGCTCAAGCTATCAATCGATCTATAGCTAAAAATATGCACACTCCTGATAGAGAGCCTAGAAGTAAGGCAGTACAAATAGCCAAGCTCACACAAATATTTAGTGGAGACGAGGATGTGAGGAACCATATCAAAGTATATGAACAATTATGTGATTCCCTAGGAGAACACAATGACCTACATAAGAGTAATGCTTTAAGCCTGACCTTGAGTGGGAAGGATGGGGATTGGTATAGTACCCTAAGGGTGGAATAAAAAACAATTTACTCTACTCTTAGGAGACTCTTCTTGAAAGAATACATACGAGAGGGAGTACTTTGGGGTGTAGCATCTCAGCTCCAGAAAGCCCAACTACAGAAAGGGGAGTCCGTGAGAGACTTTAATAGTTGCTTGAAGCATTTGAATTCCTGTTGTAATCCCAATGAGTGCTTCAATAATAACCAATTGCTTGATAGATTCATTAGGGGACTATGACATGTGGATATCTACAATGGCCTAGTCATTAGAGGTATCACCACTTCGAAAGCAGTCACCACCAATGCGATCCAATTGGAGGACAACTTAATGATTCAAGGAGAAAGAGTGTCTGTTGAGCCTAAATGTACTAGCTCGCAAGCATCTTGGGATGAGCCAATGACCATGAAGCCTATTGCTAAAGAGCCAAAGATATCTAAGACGACTTTAGCAGATCTCACCAAGACCATTCAGGAAAGTCTTAGAGACAATCGTGTTCCACAAAACAGTCATATGTATCCAAGAAGGGAGCAACAATGGTCCTTAGTTTGCTATGGTCCGCGTAGTACCAGTGAATGCCCTACTTTTAGAGTAAAATTTAATGGGAATTGCAATGCCTGTGGGAGGTATGGTCATCAAGCTAAGGATTGCATAGTACTTAAACATGCGATGGCCAATAGACCAACCTTAGCATGGATGGACACACCTCGAGTACCTGCACATTGATGCACGCCCCACCTCTTGAACAAACGTCACAACACATGGTCCCTAGGGCCCAAAATGTTGTTCAAACAACACCATTACCACCTCCAGTGCTAGGACCGCAACCCCCACATCCGAGAATCACTGATGTGAATCAAGTGGACTGTGAGTCATCTATTACTTGTTTGGAAGGCTCTGAGGAAGATATAGACCCTTATATTTCCTATGGGATTGATGCACTTGAAGAAATTCCACAATACTACATGGAGGACTATTGGGGGCAAGTCAAACCCGTCTATCAAGTAGCGGCGCTTGCGACAAGAGGCCAAAATATCAATTTCGCTGCCAAGAGACCACCTGTTCAATGCTACGAGTGTGGAGGTCCACATCATGTAGCCGAGTGTCCTATTAGATTACAAAAGAATGCCACACTAATGCAAACCAATCAAGCAACCACATCTACAATGCCGATACTCACGTGTAATTGATGTGGCATAGATCATTTGATTGCCCAATGTCCTAATAATCCAAATGCGCCAAAGATCATGCCATTGAATTTAATTGAGGTTATCGAGGAGCCAACACAAAGTACACCTGTGGTACCAATTGTTGGGATCGGAGAGCACACACACAGAGAGCCAGCACGAAGAAGGAGATAGACACAGTGTGTGGCGGGGCGGTACTCACACTACAATGTGTAGTTATGAGTATATTAATTATGAATGAGTAAAAGAATGGTTGTACATGGGCGGCTGAACAACGGGCAGCCAGGCACACGGGCCTTTAACCCAACAATCTCCCACTTAAAGGCAGTGTGCCTTTAAAGTGGCCAAAGTACAGCAAAAGAAGTCAAGCCATACCCATCAACGATCTGCAGTGTGCAAACCGCTGTGAAGCTAACGACTTCGTGAGTAGGTCAGCAAGGTTATCGTCAGTGTGTACCTTGACAAGCTCTATGCGCTTGTCCTCTAGCACCTCTCGTATGAAGTGATACCTCACCTCAATGTGCTTTGTCTTCGCATGGAAGATAGGATTCCATACCAACGCTATGGCACTCTGGCTATCACAATGTAGCATCAGAGCATCACCAGCCATACCAAGATCTCCCACTAGTCGTGAGAGCCATATGGCCTCCTTGGCAGCCTTAGTGGCAGCCATATATTCATCCTCTGTAGTGCTCAAAGCAACGCATGGTTGTAAATGTGATGCCCACGAAACCGGTCCACCTGCAACTGTGAACACATAGCCACTAGTAGACTTCCTCGAGTCCACTGACCCTGCATAGTCTAAATCTGTATATCCACAAACAGACATATCCTTCTCACCATAACATAGGGACAACTCTGAAGTCCCTCTCAAGTATCTGAGAATACCTCTCACTGCATCCCAATGACGCTTGCCCGGGTTAGACATGTATCTGCTAACCACACCAACTGCATGAGCAAGATCTTGACGCGTAGCCACCATGGCATACATCAAGGAACCAACAGCTGACGCATAGGGAATCTGAGACATCTCTATAGTCTCCAAATCTGTCTAAGGGTAGTCATCATGGCTGACTTTTACATATGGAGGAAATGGGGTACTAATGGCCTTCCCCCCTTCCATATGAAAACGCTTAAGCACCCTGTCAATGTACTCTTTCTGACTAAGAAAGAGCGCCCTGCGAGAACGATCACGCGTGATCCGCATACCCAAAATATGACTAGCATCCCCAAGATCCTTCATGGCAAAGGTCTCATGTAGCCTATGTTTCAAGGCATCCACATTAGAAATACACTTCCCTACGATCAGCATGTCATCCACATACAAAACCAAAACAATAAGACTGCCATCTGCATCCCTGCGAGTATAGAGGCATGGGTCCTCATAACTGCGTACATATCCCTCTGAACTCATGAATGCATCAAACTTACGATACCATTCACGAGGTGATTGCTTCAGCCCATATAAGGTCTTAAGAAGCCGGCATACCATCTTATTTGAACCATGAATAACAAACCCACTTGGTTGCTCCATGTACAAATCCTCGTACAAGTCCAGATGTAAGAAAGTTGTCTTTACATCCATTTTCTTCAACTCCATGTCTTCTGTAGCTACCAAAGCAAACAACATACGCAAAGTAGACATCTTCACCACTGGGGAGAAGATCTCATCAAAATCAATGCCCTTCTGTTGCTTGAATCCTTTAGCCACAAGCCTTGCTTTGTACCTAGGCTTTGCATCCATTGAACACAATTTTATCTTGTAAACCCACTTGCATGGTAGTGCCTTCTTACCCTTTGGCAAAGGAGTAAGCTCCCACGTATCATTTTGGATCAATGAATCCATCTCTGACTGCATAGCGTGCTCCCACTTGAGCTTGTCAACACTAGACATGGCCTCATCATAACATGATGGCTCCCCGCAATCAGTCAACAATACATAATCCATAGAAGGCACAAAACGCTAAGGCTGTCTTGCACGCCGCTCTGAACGCCTCAAAAATTGTGCAGGAGGTGCATCTGGCTGTCCCACATCTACATGATCTCCCACCTGAGGGTCAATGGGATGCCCACGAGCAGCCATGGAACCATCATACCGATCACCATCCTCCTCAAATATCACATGCCGAACCTCAACCGTTCGCGGTGATGCTCTATACATAGAGTCCTCATGAAAAACAACATCATGGTTGCGCACAATCTTCCTGTCAATAGGATCCCACAATCGATAACCCATCTCACCATAGCTACCATAACCCAAGAAGATACATCTCTTGCTCTTTGGATCCAATTTGCTGGGTTTTGCCTTAGGTACATGTACATAAGCTTCACAGCCAAAAACACGAAGGTGACAATACGAAGGTGGCAAACCTGTCCATACCTCTTCAGGCACTTTGAAGCCCAAAGGAACACTAGGTGAACGATTTATCAAATGCATAGAAGTGGCAACTGCTTCAGCCCAAAATCCATCTGACAAACGAGCCATAGAAAGCATACTACGGACTTTCTCTTGTATAGTCCTGTTCATGCGCTCTGCCACACCATTTTGAGGAGGTGTATAGGGAGCACTAAGCTCACGCCGTATACCCTTCTCAACACATAATGTAGTGAAAGCATGAGACATAAATTCACCCCCATTGTCCATACGTAAGCACTTCAACTTACAACCTGATTGGTTCTCAACAAGAGCCAACCATTGCTTAAATATATCAAACACCATATCCTTCTCACGAATGGGTTATGCCCATACCTTCCTGCTAGCATCATCAATGAACGTAACAAAGTACATAGCACCTCCAAGAGAAGCATTGGGCATTGGCCCACATACATCACTATGCACCAAAGCTAGATTTTCCAAAGATCTGTGTGGAACACTCTTCTTATGAGAAGAACGAGCATGTCAACCATAAAGGCAATGCTCACAAAACTCAAAACCACCAAAATCTGAAACGGGAATGTAATCCACACGTGCCAATAACTTCAAACCTTTCAGTGACATATGCCCCAAACGTTGATGCCATAAAGAAGTAAATGTGATCAGCCACACTAGCTACACAAAGGGAATACAACGTATTCCTCTTAGCACGGGACTTGCTTCTAGATTTACCCCTGTTGGACTTATACTTGTCCATAGTCCTGCCTCTGACAACCATTGCACTAGAAGACTTACTACCTGCATTATTCTTTCGATTAATCTCTTCCGTGAGACTAGACTCCACATTAGTACTTGTCAACTCATCCGCAGGAACCGAGTTACTTATGGCTGTCCTAAATGTGTCCCATGACTCAGGCAACGTGACAAGTAAAAACATAGCTTTTACATTGTCCTCAAACGTAATTTTCTGCCTAGCAAGTTGGCTGAAAATTGTATTGAACTCATTCAAATGCGCATTCATGGAAGCACCTTCCTCCATTCGCAAATCAATAAGCTTTTTAATCCAATACACCATAGAAGCAGCTGAATGCTTCTCATACATATCGCAAATCCGCTGCCATAGCTCATAAGCTCCACCCTGTGCATCTTTCACATTGTAATAAACAGACTTTGAAAGGGAAAGCCTAATGGTAGACCTGCACATCTCATCCAACTCCTCCCAATCATCCCTCTCCATGTTCTCTGGCTTAACTCCCTGCAACTTTAGAGGTCGAATCTGTTTCTTCTGCACCAAGACATCCCAAATCTGATCTTTCCAATATGAGAAGTTAGCACCATCCAACTTCTCAATATTGAAAACTGTGTCCTCTTTAGTACCCATTACAACAAGAATGCAACAATGAGAAACCTGTAACCAACCAACAAACTGCCACAACAAAGTAGTGCTGCAAATCTACCAACACCTGCTGCTCAATCAAAGAGCAAACGCATGAGTATAAATCAGCCCATAATATGGTCAAAAAAACGTACGTAGAAATCCACAAACAAACGCATAAACCTGTGACACCTGTAACTCAACCGGCCTAGGAAAATCGTGCCACAAAATGCATCAACAATGAGCTGTCATAGAGGCATAAACATACTCCATGTCTGAATAACCACAATAGAGACATAAGCTGACCAAGCTTACACAAATCCGTGAGCATAAATGGATCCAAGTGAGCATATAACCAATGCACAAGCTCAACGAAGTCCAATCTCTACTGTCAACCAAGTACCTGTCCGTACTCAAACCGCAACACTGCAAGCAAGAGAAACCCGCTCTATGTATAAGTGAACCAAATCTCCACAATATCATGCATAAAGAGTGTCTGTCAAACTGCCATATCCACATCCGTCAACATACATAGATGATGTAAACCTGTAGCTCAAGAACAAGCATAAACAGACTACCCAGAAAAGTAGAAGCTCCCACTCAAACCACAACCATACACATGGTTGTCCCACAGTCAAAATACATGTTTTGTAACCACAAAAGAAACCTATATCCAAAGATCCCTATAACCTATACTTGTACCTGTACCTACACCTATACATGTACCTATACCTGTAGTCGAAGAAGACAATGCCGCCAAACTCCCACTCTATCTGTGTGTATGAGGCCACTCCAAGAAGAGGCTACACACTCTCAAATGAGCTGTGGGCTCACGTAAGTGAATACACTGCAACAATGGCACCTGTAATGGCTATGGAAGCTCTGCAGCAAACAAAAAACTACCAAAGAGAGCTGAAAAAACGCAACTCCTAGTCTGTAGCTCGCGGATGGGAATTTTGATGGCACGAATGGCTCTGAAATGGGGGTTAAACCCCAGGACACCTCAAGACACCTGTTGAAAATACTCGCGGAGTGCTGAACCTCCCAATGCCAAGCTCGGGAAAACCTTCTGCTCTTTAGAAATGCGCACGTGCGCGAGACTGAAAATCGGCAATGAAACAGCATCAATTTTCAGCACACTCAACAATGATGATGAAGCTCTCAATGCTCTCACTACCAAGCTCTGATACCACTTGTTGGGATCGGAGAGCACACACACAGAAAGAGCCAGCACGAAGAAGGAGATAGACACAGTGTGTGGCGGGGCGGTACTCACACTACAATGTGTAGTTATGAGTATATTTATTATGAATGAGTAAAAGAATGGCTGTACATGGGCGGCTGAACAACGGACAGCCAGGCACACGGGCCTTTAACCCAACACCAATAAATATACTCACACGATCGATGCTCCAACACCAAAATTATATTCTTGAAAAAAGAGACACAACATCAATTGCCCAATCTCAGAAGAAGAAGAAAACAAAAGGAAGAGATCGCAAAAAGCAGCGAAGTCAGACCCCAGTTCAAAGACCAATATAGGGACTGGTGACTACCCCATATATATGAATGACGTTGAAGAGGATTCTGATTCAAGTGAGACCATGGAGACTAAAATGACCACTAGAAAGAAAAGAACAAGGAAGACAATCATGAGCCACAATGGCCAGGACCGAAGGAACCCAAGGAGAAGATAGTAACTTACCCAAACCCTACAAAGGAGATCGAGCGAGTCAAGCAATTAATGAGTTTGGTGGAAGAAACCCAGAGGGATCTAGAGCCAGCACCTAGGCAGATCTAGATTACTAATACAGTGTTCCCTACGCAAAATCAGCCTCACAAAGATGATAGACTACTAGCCATACCTAGTGTATCCAAGAAGAAAGTGACTTTAAGTCATAAGAAAGTGGGCGTACTCCCTTCTTGTTTTGTAGAGAATGTTTACAAAGGGATTACCTAACCCTATCGAAGAAATGGAGATTCCATCTTCCCCATGTCAAGGGACTCAAGCCCAAAAAGTGCAATTAAATAATACCAAATTGATGGATTTCATGGCTTCAAAAGTTAGAACCACCATCATGTCCAAACTATATGGAGACCCCGAGCTATTCTTAGCTCTACGAGCTTTCCTTAATGGTGATTGATCATAGATCTGACACCACAATTCACTCGGCCTCATTGCAGCATTATTACACATGTAAAAAGGACATTGATGTTGGGGAAGATTAGGAATTACAAACTCCCATGGCATAATTGCTTCTTGGCCATATACCATTTTGAATGGTGTAAAATTAATAGATACTTTGTAAGCAGTACCATAAGCCCATAGAGCTGATGTCAGCTTCAAATCCCAATCTGTGCGATGAGCTTCCATTGTTTTGGTCAAGATAGAAATCAAAGTCTTGTTAGTCCTCTCAGCTTGGCCATTTGCTTGTGGATAATAAGGTGTAGACTTATGGTGGTCTATCATGAAGTTTGTTGTGAGTTCCTTTATCACTCCATTTAGAAAATGAGTACCATTGTCACTCACAATTTCAAAGGGACAACCAAATCGTGTAATAATGTTCTCAAAGAGAAACTTAGCAGTTGACCTTGCATCAGCCTTACGTGTCGCCTTGGCTTCCGTCCACTTTGTCACATAGTCAATAGCAACAATAATATATTGAGATTGAGTGTTATGAGCTACTGGATTAATTGGGCCTACAAAGTCTAAACCCCATTTTTCAAATGGTTAAGTCACTTTAATAGGATGTAAGGGCATCTTATCCTTTCGTCGTGTGATCTTGCAACGTTGGCATTCATCACACCCTTTTGCAAAAAGTGATGCATCCTTGAATGAGGTAGGCCACCAATAGCCTGATTGCAACACCTTTCTAGCAGTTAGTTCCCCTGAAAAATGTCCTCCGGCTATACCCATATAGGCTTCTTGCAATATGTATAAGTACTCATCCTCACGAGCACAACATCTAAGGATATCGTCCTTCCCTAGCTTGTAAAGAATTCCTGCAATAAGAGAATAAGGTTCACATTCCTTTAACAATTTTTGAGCTATATCCTTACAAAGCTCTTTGGGTGGAAAACCATTAATTAAAAAGTTCACAATCTTCTCACTCCATTCAGGCATCGTTTCAACTAGGAATAGGGAAGTATCCGGCAACTCATCATCAATTCTAGTAGGGGCTCCACCATTGGGTATGCGAGAAAAATGATCCTCCATGATATGTCTTTTATCGGGTCTCATCACAACAATAAAATCAAACTCAAGAAGAATTAACAACCATCGTGTAATTCTTCCCGTGGAACAAGGTTTATTTACTAGATACAACAATGCTTGATGATCCACATAGAAAACACACTTGTTGGGTAGCGTAATTTCTTCACTATGTGAATCATAGTTAAACCTTCCCGCTCTGTAGTAGTGTAGTTTCTCTTAGCATCATTTAATTGACGACTTGCAAAGCTAATGGGGTAGTCCAATTTATGTTCTCCTGGTTGAGCTAGAACACACCCAATAGCAAAGTTCGATGCATCAATATACACATGGAAAATTACATTCCAATTGGGCACTCATAGAATGGGAGCACTCATCAAGGCCTTTTTTAATAACTCATAAGCATGGTCACACTCCGCTGTCCAGTGGAACTCAATAAGAAGCTCGTACAATGGGCGAGCTATCTCGACAAAGTTTAAAATAAAGCATCGGTAATAACCAACATGGCCCATGAACTTTTGAACTCCTTTATAGTTTGTAGGTGGTGGCAAATTGGAAAATTGCTTTAATTTTGCTCTCATATGTAAAAATCCCATTTTTGGGTACTACGTGCCATAAAATGACTCCATGTTTAACCCAAAATTGGCATTTGAAAGGGTTTAATTAGATGCGATACAATCTGCACTTTTCAAAAACTTTCCGTAAATATGATAGATGTTCTTCCCAAGAGGAATAAACACAAAGGTCATCTAAGAAAGTTTCGCAAAACTCCCTCAAATATTCTCTAAAAGCAGTGTTTATTAATCTTTGGAAGGTAGCAGGGGCATTGGTTAAGCCAAAAGCCATAACACGAAATGCGAACACTCCAAATTCTATTATAAAAGCCATTTTAGCTTGGTCCTAAAATGTCCTAGGGAGATAGACATGCCAATAACCACCCAACTATACCTATATATAGGCCCTTGGCCCTCCTATATATAGCCCCTATACCGCATGTGTATCTATCGGCCCTTGGCTAGGGCCGTGCCTCCTATAGTCCTACCCTTGGCATGACATTACTCCCCCCTTGGAGAAGCGTTTTCGTCCTCGAAAACAAGAGTGATGATACACTAATGTTTTCTATAGTAGCATCCTTCATGGATCCAACTGTTTGGTTGACTGGAACACAGTTCAACAGGAGGTTCAATGAAACCAAGAGTAACATCTTGATTTTTCACATTGTTGTCCATTTGCAACCGTCTTGTGTTGCCAATTCCTATTCAATCATAGTGTGTAAACTCCATTTAGAACACACATGAGTATGCAAAACGAGTTATCACACAAAGATATATCCTAAAGAGTACCTCTTTTCACTTTCCATGAAAGTAACTTGCTAACATAATTCATCAGCCAAGTCCTTGACTTGTTTTCCAATTCCAGCCAGTAAACAACCCCACCATCTCTAGTGTTCAAGGTTGAGAACTTGATGTATCCATGAAGAGACTACACATAGTCTCAAACATGCTTTAACTTATAGTAAGCAAACTCCAAGTAGAGCAATAAATGCTCACTAATTGGATCGCTTGGTGCTAACGTACGCACTTTGCATATCCTTCAGCACAAGATTACACTTTGTAATCTGTCTATCCCCTTGGATAACTAACAGTATGTCCCTCACGGTTTACAGACAGTCTTTCCAGATGACTGGTAAATGGAATCTCAATATCGTGTAACATTGTTGAGGAATCAACAATGTCCGGAATAACCATCGTGGTTAAAACTAAAATTAAAAAAAATCCACAAACACCGAAACCAAGCCATGACCTCTATTGGTGATTAGTAGACCTAAAAGTAATCTCATAGAGATACTGCACATAGAGTGCAAAATACTTCATAAGTAACAACTTGATGAATACACATGCCGTTCCAGATCAGCCTTTCCTAAACACTAGGGCCCATAACACCTAGTGTGCATGCATTTAGCAAAAAAATAGATCCGAACCTATATATCCATGGTGATCCTTGCCAATACTTATGGCAAATGTGATGCGCCTAGCACACATTAAAGAGGAATGTAAATAATTCTAAAAAAAACTAAAATACTTTCAGTTGCAATCTTTTGCAAGCCTTACTAAAACGTCTGAACCATAATGGAAGGTGAAATAGTGATCACTTCTAGGTACAAACAATGAAACGTTTTCATTAACAACTTGGAGCCTTGCTATATGTATAAACAACCATCTGTAATGTTGTTTAGCAGTACTTGTACCTAAACAAGTCATCATTTGGCCACCGAAATTGCTCGTGATACATCGTGCTGAAAATGGTCTAGAAAACAGATTTGACCAGCACCTAGGGACTTTGTCGTGACACATACTTGAAATAATGGGCGCCAGTGTCAGTCCTAGAGACTCATATTCGCCACATGTGGAATATGTCTCAACTAAGGATGCTTGAAAAATGAACATCCTACAAGTACAAGATGTACTTGTGTGTGGAGGTAACTCTAAACACTCCGTGACAAGAGTGAGAGGGACCCTCATTCATTGCTCCACACCGGCTAAACCGAACTCCTTGAGTCCCTAGACCGTATTATATCCCATGTGACAACATGTGCCAAATCTAGCTCGGTAAGTGGATTCATAACAGCTTAATGTATATTGGACGCTACTGCCCAAAATACTTGTTCCGACCTGCCCTTGGCATGTCCCTGGAGATTGAACGGAAAGTTCAGTTACCCGTATTCAAATGCACAAGAGTACGTCTCCCACTTGTGAAAAACCAAGCAACATTGCATTGGAATCCTTGGTGTTGCCTTCGCAATCAAGTCCGTTGGGTAGAATCTACGTAGTCAAACCCCTTGGTAAGATCCTTTGTAGAAACTGCTCAACTAGCAGGTAATGGTAACCAACATAGTCAACCGTGTACAGAATGATGAGAATCAACTTGAAAAGTTGAAGTTGTCCACTATCCCCTGGTAGAGTGTGGACTTGTTTCCTTGAAAGTACAATGGGGATAGATCCAAACTGTGATCCT
>NC_140953.1:99047702-99066940 GCF_014529385.1 Adiantum capillus-veneris
AACAAAAGAGTATCAAAGAAACAACGAGCTTAAGCTCAGGGGGATCAGTGCTAGTTGACAAAGTACACGAACCATTGGACGCACTGATGAGAGCTTACGAAGCTAGGTTAAAGAACAACCAAACACAAGAACAGAGGTGGATGACATACCCAAACGCGGAATTGGAAAAGCAGAGACTTGAAATGTGCCAGAGAATGATCGAGACTGCACAAGCCTTATTAGAACCACCAAAAGAAACAATGAATTGTGGAACGGAAAACCCAATTCAGCAAGAGACTATCGTTTCACGGGTAGCTGAAAAGACTCCCAGTGCACAAAAGCCTAAAATACACACAGGATGACCGCATAGTATTGAACACAACCGATCAGGAGATAGAGAGTTTTCATCCAGTCATACAGAGGTCTTACGGAAGAGATGAGGATTACAATGAATTTTGGAAACAAGTGAGAGAGGCAAACTTTGCAAACGAGCTAAGTTGCCAAGCTAATCAGACAAATTGGGAAAAGGACATCAGGAATCCTCCCATAGTGGAATTTGAGGCAGGATCTCAAGTGGACTTGGATCTGCAATCTTACTGGGGAGATGGGGGCTCTGTTAGAACAATGGAGAGCAAACCTCACTCACTGAATACCTTACCTTCATACTTAGGAGAGTATGAAGCAAAATCCGAGACTAGAGCACTTCCCTCACGAAGAATCTCATCAGAAAAAGTCATGGACTCGCAAGGATTGATAGAGATCTTGTCAACACCAGTGACATGCACTATCACTCTAGCTGAGCTTTTGAGGCTAAGACCACATATGTGGACCACTGTAGAAAATGCTTGGAGAAATTCGGGATAAAAGACCCAACATCGAGACTGAAAGAGGGTATACAAGAGCTGATCAAACCACAAAAGAATGCTAAGCCTGTACCCTTAAACAAGGTCGGAGAGTATTGCGAAAGGTGAAGAGGGGAATACAACCTTACCAGTTGAATTCCAAGGAGTGAACACGATGGCAATACTAGACAGCGGAGCTGGGGTAGCCATTGCTACAAAAGAAATCTGGAAAAAATGGGGGAAACCAGCAATAAGGAAGACTAGGTTGAAACTCCAATTAGCAGATGGACACATGGAGAAACCTATGGGGTTATTAGAGAAAGTTGTAGTGACTTCTTGCGGCATTGAATACGAACATACTTTTGCTATTGTCGATTTTGGCAAGGAGAATAACTATGATATCATATTGGGAAGACCATTCATGAGACAATTGAAAATGGTCCAAGATTGGGGCTACGATCACATATACCTGAGAAATATGGAAACCACTACACGTGTGAACCTGAAAGACCATAGCTACAAAGATGTGAACCGAACACCGGTGAGGAGTTTGATTCAGCTACTTTGGCGGGATCCGAATTTCCAGCTTGGTTAGGTAAACCCAAGGAGTTATGGATGTGTGGAGCTTCGAAATGTGGAAGTCTGAAACGAGAAGAATGTGTTTTAGAAAGGGCTATCGAAGACGAAACTTATATAGGAGAACCCTTTCCAGAGGACACTCTTGAACCATTAGAATGGACACACATTCTAGCAACCCTAGATGTTTGTGCAATTTCGGATGGTCCCACAACGAAATTTTGCGACAAGGACGGGTACGACGTGGTTCCGTACTTCATGTTGAGAACTGTACTCGAAAAAGAAACTGAAAAGAATGATACACTGTAAAAGGAAGATGACGAGGAGGTGTTTCACGACATTCCCGATCATCCTGAGTGGGGAAATGAAGCAGACAACGAGTCAACGGACAATTCAAGCGGAAGCGAAGAAACTATAACGGATGTCCGATTTTATGATTTTCCGAACCAAACTAAACAACGCCAAAAACGCTATAGAGCAAAGAGAAAAACAAAGGGGGTTAAAACCAATCCGATGCCTAGAATAAGGAGAAAAAATCAATTCCTAATGCTAGTAAAGGCAGAAGATTGTGTTAAGGACAAGATTTCTGGAAGAATGAGAGGCAATGATCAAAAGAGCTTACGAAAAGACAAAAGAGGCTCAAGAAATCAAGTTCAAAGGAATGGAATGAAAACTGAAACAGAAAAATCAGAAAAGAACAAGTGCAACAGAGAACACACGGAGTCCAAGCTAGAACGTAGAAACAAGTACAGAGAGCTCAAGAAAACTCTGAAAGAAGTTTAGACGACAGAAATTGAGAGTGGAGAGGACGAAAACGCCAAAATCAAGGAAAACATGGATGTTCCCTCTCACTATAGGAAATTCACAATAGAGGATAGGAAGGTGGTATTAACCCAACCTATTCGAGAGAGAAGGGAGAACGAATCTTATGACGGACCGGAGGATGCAAAAAAAGTTGATTTAGCAGCTCCAGGTGAGACACCTAGACCGGTGTACATAGCCACGATTTGTCTCCAGGCGAGGAAGAGAGACTTTTGAGTCTTCTCAGAGAGTATAGGGATGTGTTTGCATGGTCTTATAAGGACTTAAAGGGAGTTGACCCATCGATATGCCAACACACAATCCCACTAAAACAAGACACAAAGCCTAGCAGACAGAGACCATACACATATAATGATACATTTGCTAAGCGAATCAAAGAAGAGATAGATAAGCTAATGAAAGCTGAATTCATATACGAGATTGAACACACCGATTGGGTATCTCCGATTGTGGTAGTACCCAAGAAGAACGGAAAACTCCGAGTGTGTGTCAACTTAAAGAAAGTGAATGCTGCAACAATCAGGGACAATTATCCCCTGCCGATAACTGATCATGTTCTAGAGCGTGTATCAGGGAAAACAGCATACTCTTTTCTTGATGGTTTTTCAGGATATAACCAGCTAGCCATAGCACTGGAAGATCAACATAAAACAGCTTTTGCAACGGAGTGGGAAATTTATGCTTATCGGGTTATGCCTTTTGGTCTAACCAATGCTCCCGCAACCTTCCAGAGGCTGATGACGCATGCTTTCAAAGAATACTTAAGGTTGTTTCTAGAAATATACATGGATGACTTATGTGTACATTCTCTTCTGAGAGATGAGCATCTAGAACACCTAAGAAAAGTATTTGAGAAATGTAGGACATATCGCATTTGTCTCAATCCTGAGAAATGTGTGTTTATGGTCCGACAGGGCAGAATTCTGGGACATATTGTCTCACAAAACGGAATATCCACGGATTTAGAGAAGATAAAAGTTATAGTGGATATGCCTAGACCAACCAATGCGAAACAAGTACAGAGCTTTATGGGACATTGCGGATATTATAGACGATTCATTTACATGTACGCTATAATAGGCCAACCACTTTACAGGCTAATAGTGAACTTTGAATGGACAGAGAGTGTGAGGAATCATTCAAGAAATTGAAAGAGGCACTCATTACTGCTCCAGTCTTGAAATCACCAGATTGGGAGAAGATATTCCATGTGCATATAGATGCTTCGGCATATGCAATAGGATGCATTCTGGCTCAGCCAGAAGAAGGAAACATGGATTTTCCTATCTGTTACGCCAGTCGACAGCTCAACAATGCAGAGAAGAATTACACCACAACAGAGCGAGAAGGATTAGGAATGATATATGCTGTGAAGAAATTTCGGCATTATCTTCTAGCCAACAAGTTTGTGTTTTTTACGGATCACCAAGCCTTGCTCTACCTAGTGAATAAACCATGCAATACCGGGAGAATAGTGAGATGGTTCATTATCTTACTGGAATTCGACTTCACGGTAGTAGTAAAGAAAGGAAAAACACATCTTAGAGCTGATCATCTTTCGCGATTGACGAATGGAGAAGACCCTATAGGAGTAGATGACGACATGCCAGACGCGTACTTGTTCAACATAGAAATGATACCGAAGTGGTCTCAAAATGTCGTTAACCTATTAACCTATGGAGGAGAGTTCGATAGAAGAGAATACAACCAGAAACATATTGCTATTCAGCAATCCAAGAATCTTCAATTGGTTGCAGGAAGGTTGTATCAATTGGGAAATGATCATGTTTTACGACTATGCATCAATCCTGAGGAATATAATATATATCTGCGCGAAGCACATGTTCAGGAATGTGCATTTCATTGTTCAAGAAGGAACACATATAGGAATTTGTTACAATTGGGAGTCTATTGGCCAGGAATGAAAGAAAGCGTACATGAATATGTCACTGTATGTATTGTATGTTCATCAAAACCGCCAGCAGAGTATTCGACATTATATCAGATAATGATCGCTCCAGAATGGAGTCAGTATATTGTTGAATATCTCACAAATAGAACTTTCCCAGAAGGAACGTCAAAAGCTCGTCAGAAATCTGTAGAGACAGAAGCTAGAGATTACGCTTTAATAGGAGATCAACTCTATAAGAGATGTAAAGACAACCAGCTTAGGATTTGCGCATCAGAGACTGAGTATGTGATAATCCTGGAGCAAGCTCATGGAGGAGTAGGTGGAGGCCATTTCTCAGGTGATAAGACAGCAAAACTTGTCTTAGCCGCAGGAATATGGTGGCCAACATTACATATGGACGCTGAGGAATACGTTAAACGGTGCGATGACTGTCAGCGGACCAAAGTACCACTTAAAAGAGATGATATTCCGCTTAGACCAATGATGGGGGCAAGAGCTTTTGCAAAATGGGGGATTGATTATGTCGGACCCATTTCACCTCCTGCATATAAGACTCATGCACAATACATCGTTGTGGCTACAGACTATCTAACAAAGTGGGTCGAAGCAAAGGCAACTCAAAAAGCAGATGCCAGGACCACGGCACAATTTCTATATGAATACGTCTTTGTACGATATGGATTGCCAATAGAAATTGTGAGTGATCGAGGCACACATTTTATAAATGAAGTGATAGAGATCCTTCTAGATGAATTCATGGTAATCCATAGGAAATCAGCCCCGTATCATCCACAAGCAAACGGACAAGCTGAAGCAACAAACAAAACCATATGCACGGTCCTTACGAAGATTGTATCTGAGTCGAGAACTGACTGGGACCAGAAGTTGCATTCAACATTATGGGCATATAGGGTAGCATATAAAACATCAATAGGAACGACCCCATATAACATGGTTTTTGGGCTAAATGCTATCTTACCAATAGAATTCTTGATTTCAACCTTAAGGGTGGCTAAGGATCTAGAGTGGACAGGGCACGAGCTTTCTGATAGAATAGATGACCTGGAAAAGCTAGATGAGCTTCGCCTAAAAGCAGTAGCTTCTATCTACGCTCAAAAAAGGCGACAAAAAGAATTTTTTGATAAGCATGTGCGGACTAAAGAGTTTAAGGTTGGGGACTATGTCCTAGTTTACACTTTGAAACAGCATGCTAAGAAGCTTAAAACGCGAGGGATGGGACCTCTGGTGATTAAAGATCTATCACCAAGTGGAGCCGTCAAGCTTGCTACATTAGACGGAGAAGAAATGCCCAATTGGATTAGTGGATGCAGAGTGAAAAAGTATCTTTTGCCGCTAACCCAAGACATGCTTCTCAAAATACATCAAGAAAAGCTGCGTGTCCAGAAAAAGAAAAAGATTGTGGAGGAAGCGCAAGCCGAGGCGAAGGAAAAAATGGAGAAAAGAAGACTACTGCGTCAGAAACAGCGCAATGAAGGAGCAATACGAATAAACGCAGTCAGTATAACAGAAATGGCTAATGACAAAGAAGAACCCATCATTGAATGCAAGGTAGGAACCAACCAAATCAAAGCCAGAGCACTATTGGATTCAGGAGCTCAAGCTAACCTACTTTCACTCAGTTTGTATAGACAATTGACAAATGACACTAAACTACAAACTGCCAAGCAAGAGTTAAAGAGTTACTCTGAGAATTCAATCAAAACTGTCGGATGCACAGTTTTACATATACAGATTAACCAGTATGTGTATCCGCATATGTTTTACGTGGTTGAAGACCAAGCTACACAACATCCATTATTGCTAGGACAACCATGGCAGAAGCAATACAATGCAATGATTGACTGGAGTTCTGAATCAGTGCTTATCAAATACGAAGGTGAAAGTCAATCAGTTAAGTTCACCAAAGGAGCAGAGCCAACTCCAAAGGACGAATCCAAAGACAAAGGTAAACAACAACCAGAGAAAAAGAAGAAGCAATGGCAACCAAAAGTTTCTATACAACCGGATTACTCTTCGACGAGGAATTCTCAACAGTGGATAAGGAAGACAAGCAATAATATAACAGCTCAACCTTGGGAAAAAACGGAGTCAAAGTTGGTATGGAGACCAAAAAAGGTTGTGCCAGAGAACACAAAGGTGGAAAACAGAGTCTTCAATACCAGACAACAGAGTGATTCCAGACAATCAAGGACAGTGAAACAGATCTGGATTCCAAAGAAGTTCATGACGGCACAAAGCTATAGCAAGCAAATTTGGATCCCAAAGATTTGTAAACAGGAACTCCCTTCAGTACAATCAACGGAAACTCCTAGGTATTTCAAGGCGAGGAAATCAACACAAAAACAAAGCAGGTTTGGGTCACAAAGAGTTTGTGGCAAGCACAAGCAAAGCGGAAGCAGATTTGGATTGTGAAAAAGAACAACAAGGTAAAGAAGAATCCATCTACTGATTCTACTACCGAAGTGCCAAAACCAACCCGAAAACCCGACCACAATCTTCAATCAAACAAAGAGCAGCTTTATTGGAAAGGATGTTGTATCGTCGCTCTACAATTGCATTGAACTTATGACCAAAACAACTACAATGCTTCGTCCACAGACACTTCATAGTCGTCCGGGAGGACTCAGACTAGGAGGGGGGGAGGTATACAGGTATACAGGAGCTACAGAGCAGCTACAAGCGAACCAAAAAAAAAACAAAAAAAAACAAAAATTATATTACAAGGGCAGTGTCTTACATGATTTTGCAATTTTTATGTTTGATTGCGGATATTGATAATATTTATGCCCTTATATACCTTGTTTTGCAACAAGAAGAGATCAAATGATGAATTTGGGTCTCTAGACGTGTAAATATCACTAAATAAGAGTGTTTTTGGAGCTAAAAAGTGAAAAAAAGTGGTAATCCAAGTCCAAAAATCACAAATAATGTATATTCATATACACAGGTTACCAGCTATTTATTGTGTATGTTTGGAATTTTTTGGCTTCAATTTGCTATTTTCCTTTATTTTTTATGATTTTCTTGATAAAAGTAAAAGAAAAATAAAAAAGCAGGTGAAATGAGATCGGAAAAAAGAAAAGAATAGACGGTGATGGTCCTAATGACAAGGGCAACCCATGGTAAAAATTGGGTACAATTCTGAAAAAGTTGCGGAAAGCCCGAAATGACAGAATTTTGGCAAAGTGGACAGATTTCTCAGAAACAGGTCAAACGGAGTCCAAATTGAGAAATTTCAAATCCTAAAGTGCATTTCACGACGAATAGGAGCACATGTCAAATTTGGTAACAAGTGATCCGGGAAGCCGAAGTTAAGTATTTTTCACATCACTTTCAAGCTCATTTCCACTATTACCTTCTTGGAGAGAGCAAAGAGCACACAGGAGCATCCGACCTTCTACCGCCTTCTACGACTGCTACAGAGCTCAGAGGACACCAGACATGAGAGGTAGACTCGTTGCCATAAGCTTTTGATGCTTATCGTTAACTTTTGTCGCGAAAACTGACCAAAACCAAGAAACAAGAGCAGATGGGGAATGGGGAAGAACGCTAGGTAGGGGCACAACCGCCTAACCAAACCTTGCAAGAACTTAGAGGTGGGTTACCCTAGCATAGAAGATGGGTTTCTAACACTCAAAGCTCGAGAAAGAACGACTTGAAAAACCCTAGGTCAACAGAGCCTGCAAGAGGCAAACAGGAAAAAGTTGTCGAAACGACACAAAACTTCTCAGGAAGCTTAACAACATCGAGGGCAATGCAACCATGGAGTATCTCCGGTTTGGATCACCAAAAGTAGGTCGGAACAACCGATTCGGCTGCGGACACACAAAGCGTCATTTTGGCATAACGGCTGAAATTGACGACCAAATGACATGAAACTTCACAAGCAGCTTCAAATATACATGGATGACTTATGTTTGCAAGCAAAACCCAAAAGAAAGCTGATTCACTTACCGATGGTGAAAAAGACGCTTTCGGGCAACCAAATGGAGAAAGATGGAGAACGGGGAGCCAAAGTCAAGTTCAACCAAATAGGTGGCTTCACAACATATCCAATGAGCTGGAAATGCAACTCTCGAGAAGAAAAGTTGAAGAAATTCAACTCCAAGGCAAAAAGACGACTTCGGAGACTGAAATGCCTATAAGGGGGCTTTTTAGCTAAACTGATGACTTTTTAAGTTGAAAACTAGTTAGCAGGGCTTAGGGCACTAGCACAAAGCATTCTTTGCACAAAAAGACCAACATTTCAAGAAAAGACATCATACGCGTATGATGTCTCACAGCATGAATTTCACATCCATTTCAACATTTGAGTGCATAGCCTCATTCCACATGTTAATCACATCCTATGAACCAAGTATCATGAGAATTGGAGTTAGAAAACCCAAGGAAAACCAAAAAGACGCAAAGTAGGCCATAAAATTGATTTTTGGTCCTAATTTTGTCAAAATAACTCCAAACTCATTGAAACTTTGTAGGATTGTTGATTAACACATCTACAAGCTATCTGGAACCAAAAAGCACCATTTTGACACAAAAGACATCATACGCGTATGATGTCTATTTGCACTTACAGAGCCAAAACTGCTCATTTGTCATCATACATCCATTATATATATCTAATACATGCTACATATGAAATTTGGAACCATTTGGTCAAGAGGATCACCCCATTAGCCCAATTGAGGGAAAATCCTTCACCTAAAGCCTATTTTTGACCCAAATCCAACATACTCAAGTCCAAACCAAGATTTGAGTAGGAACAGTCCTTCACTAGTACATGGGGAGTCCACAGAACCAATCCCATGCAAAATTGACACAAAAGACATCATACGCGTATGATGTCTCCAGAGCCATTTTTAGCCCAAATTCTATCCAAACTTCATAAATCCACTGAATAAGCCTATCTAAAGCCAAATCCAAGCTTATAGAGAAATTTGGTCCAAAAATACACTAAAAGACATCATACGCGTATGATGTCTCACTATGTGATTTTGGCACCTCAGGGCTTCAACCACCAAACAGAAGTGATCTACATGCCATTTGAAAGTGAACCACCAAGTTTTATCCAATTTGGATCAAAAAATCCAAATCCCTTTCAAAATTTTGCCAAGAGCCGGAACTGGACTAACTGGCCAAAACTTGACCAAATGGGATCCAAACTCAAATCCAAGCATATGATACTCATGTATACACTATCAGCTACAAGCACAACCAATATGAAGTCATTTGACACAAAAGACATCATACGCGTATGATGTCTCCAGCATGATTTTGAGCCCATTTTGCATATTTTTTTCACCTACCTTGCATCCTTAGGCCCTGAATAGCTCATGTTTCAATTTTCAAGTCATTTGGATAGTTAAAAGCTTCATTTCGGCTTTCAGTACTAAAAAGACGCTAACTTCTGAAATTGGAGTTACAGGATCCATGGATTCCGCCAAGTTATCGGCAACGAAGAGAAAAAGACCGACAATCAAAGATGCTCTTGCAGAAGCGGAACCCTTTGACATTCCAGCAGAAACCCTCAAGCCAACCAAAACTTGGGTGGAGGAAGCAGTATGGAGAAAGAGGGAATAAAGATCTACCAGGGGACTTTCAGAGATCCTCAAGGGCAAGCGGTGGATATACCGACTTTCAGAGATCCAAGGGCAAGCGGTGGATATACCGATGATCCCAAAAGAATTGGTGGATTATAGCAGGTCAAAGAACATCAGCAGGTACCTGGAAAGGGCACACTTGCACAGATTCTTCACCTCGAGACCATCAGGTGTAGATACAAGAAGAGTGTATGAGTTGGCAACCTCCATTCAGAAGGATGGGAAAGCCACATTGACAGCAATAGATGGAGAGAAAGTAGAGGTACAGATCACTCCACAGCTCATTGCAGATGCATTGAAGCTGCACAACAAAGGGAGCTCTGTCAGGGAAAGAAGGGAGGCTATAGAGGTTTATGGGTCCAAGAAACAGAATGCAACCTATGGAGATATGGCAGACCAAAGAGCGGCAACCCTTTGCCGAATGTACAACCAATTTCTCCATATTTGCAGTAAAAGACCGCAAAAGTATACAACACCACCCCATGCCATTGCAACTACCATCACATGGGCATTGAAGAGCAATATGCCAAAAGAGGTGAATTACGCTCAACACATCCACGAGCAAGTAATTGCCATGCACAACGAGAAGCCAAAGTATATAGGAGGAGTTGAAGTTCTGACAAGAATAGCTTATGAAGCTATTGAAGCCAGAGATCAATGGCCAAAGGTTCCCTCCCAGAATGAGTGGCTTAGAGAAGCCGATGAGGAGGAAGAACAGCCTGAAGTATCCAAGAGGGCGTCCACAAGAGCACGCAGGAAACTAGAAATAGTTTCAGAACCTGAAGAGGATGTGGATGAGCCGCTTATGAAGAAAGCAAAGAAGAAGGTTGCTCCCAAGCAAACCAAAAGTCAGAAAGCGGCAAGAATGGAAAGACTGGTGGAGCAGTTTAGAGCGGAAAGAGCTCTAAGGGGTGACTTTGAAGAAAAGTGGGTGCCAGACCCCACCAAAGTCAACTAGCTCAGCCAGGCCACATGTTGATCAATACGATCAATATATTAAAGCTTATGAGGAGTCAGAGGCTATACTGGAGCAGCAACCCGTCGAGCCATACACTGAAGAGGAGGTACAGCTTTTAAAAGCTGAGCTGAAAAGGACGACAAGGGGAAAGGGAAAGTAGATGAGTCTACTAAATCTCAAGAGAAAGACGGGCAAGCCGACAAGGGAAAGCCAAGGAAGCTGAGACAGATACCCCTCTATGACTGATGTACCAAGCCCAAGAAGACGGAAATCATTGTGGAAGAGACCACAGTAGAGATGGACACGGCTGGTATGGAAAAGCCGGAGGCCGGGACCAAGGAAAAGGAGATAGATCCAATTCAGCAAAAGAAAAACGATTATGAGGATCTGGTAGCGATAGGGTACACTGAAGAAGAGGCCCTTGAGGCAGTTTATGGGATCCCCTACAAAAACAAGATGATCGGAGAGGGACAGAGAAAAAATAAAGAGTACAAAAGAGAGTGAAGAGAAACTGGATGAGCAGAACGTACTAGAAGAGCCGAAGCCAGTGGAGGTGGTGGCAGAAAAAGCTTTAGAGTTGACAGATGAAGATGAAAAAGACATGCACATGGTGCATGAACTGCTCAGCAAGATCAAAGAAAGATCCAAGGCAAAGGAAGTGGAGATTGAGACAGCCAAACAAAGGGAAGCCGAGTTGCAGAGGAAATTAGAGAATGCTATGACTGAATCTGAAAGTCATAAAGCATCACTCTACGACGCGGAAAACGAGAGAGACGGCTTGATACTCCAGCTAGCCGAGGCTTCAAGAGAAGTAACAAGTGCACAGGAAGCAAGGGAGCGGATGGAAGACGACTTGGAGGCGGCTAAAGATGAGCTCATTGAGCTAAGGGAAAGAGTCGAGCTCCAAGAAAGAACAATCACTAGACTCAGGACTACCCCTAGAGCTAGCAGAGCAGGAACCAAACAAGAGGGAGCTCTTGTACCAGCTCTGGAAGACCAGGTCCGAAGCTTACAAAGAGAGCTAAGATTAGAGCAAGTGCAAAGGTTGCACATTGCGGAGGGATCATTGGCAGCAGAGGAGAGGCTCACTTTAGAAAATCAAACACTAAGAACAGAGAATGAGACCCTCCGCAAACAGCTCCAAGATCTACAAGAGCAACAAAGAAGAGAGACAGAGACACCACAAGAAGAATCAGGTGGAGCCCATAGAGCTACCAGAAACTGGAGAGGCAACCACAATTGAAGATCCAGCCCCAGTTCAAGAGGTGGCCTCAACTTCAGGAATCTCTGAAGAAGAAGAACAAAGGCTCCATGACCAAATAGAAAAGTCAACAGAGGAGAGTGCCAAGGCGGAAATGGAATGGGAGAGGAGACTCCTCATCTCCATTAGACTTCAGGGATTAGACACAAAAGTGCTCCATGAAGAGTGGATGCAACCCAGCCTGCCTTTCCCTTTGATGAAGTTTGAAGTGATAAAAACGAAAAAGAGAATAGAGGAGGAGCAGTATGTCGCTCTTTACGAAGGCGACATCACAAAAGGAGGAACAATCAAAGAAGATTGTAGATTCGCAACCTAGATGGAGGAAAGGTTGGCTGAACAAATACCCAGCCTACCTCATCTACTTGGTAGAGGCACCAAAGGAGATTCGGGAGGATGCAACCTTCTGCCCGGTGCCAAGAGTCAGAAGCTGGAAAGAGCATGGCAGGATTGCAGAAAAGAAGCCAAATTGGCTTAATTACCCCAGGATGCCAGGACCAAAGGCAGGAGAGAGAATAGGTAAAGCCTACATGGTGAAAACCCTAACGGGCACCATCAAGCTCTTTACTGGCTCTCTGACCTTTCGTGTCAGATGCTCAAGAAAATTTGCAGGACTCTCTTAGCTTGCATTGAAGTGTTCGCGCCAGATAAAGCCACGACCTCGAGTCTACTATCGACGGCCGACACAGTGACTGATATGATGTATGATCTTTCATTGCAGCCTTCTCCAAAAGTGTTGCACCTCCTATACCAGAGGATTATGTTTTTGCCTAGCTTCCACATGCAAACATTCGAAGAAGCTTTCTACACCGGCTTTTTCACCCACGAAAGCAAAATATTCGGCCCCCAACCTTGACCATCGGCAACCTACGATACGAATCACATTTGCAGATGCTCAAGAAGACAGGACTTTATTGACCAAGCATAAAAGTCATGTCAGGGACGACATGAACGCGGAGGGGGGGAGTGTTGAGCCAGTAGAGCCAACAGAGGATCACACCCACATTTTTGCTCACACTCATCATTTTTGTAACCATTGATTGTGATAAATGTCTTTCCGACATTGATTTTGATTGGAGCCATTCATTAAGTAACGGGACTGTTAACCCTCACGGCACACGGACACCCCATCACCTACGATGGACGCGTATTATGTATTCGATAGAGTCAGGTACCGGGCTTGTCGGACCAATAGGGAAAGGTAGAGTGATCGCCGATGAGAGGCGCACTTTAACTTGGAAATTCAAGGGATTAGTTGGTTAAGCATGGGCGCCCAAGTGTGAAAGGGGTGAGCTCCTATAAAAGCCAACTAAACCTAATTTTTACTCATTCTCTCATTTGTGCAATTGAAGAGTGCTCTTGCTCCATCTCCATCTTCTTCTTCTTCACCTCCTTGTGTGTGTGTGTGTGAGAGAGAGAGAGAGGGAGAGTGTCTGTGCGATCGAGCATTACGAAGGCACGACGGCGGCGAAGCGGTTGAGCGCGGCACGACTGCAGCTTCTTCTTCATCGCGGCGAGGAATCCACCACGAAGGCGAGCGTAGAGCGGTGAGTGACACACCCTTTGTTTTCTTGAGCTTGCTAGTTTAGGCTTGTTGTGTGCTTGGAGCCGTTTGTGGCTCGCATACGGTGTATTGGCAAGTCCCTTGCTTCGACAGTGCGGCAAGGAGCGCACATTTTTGGCGCCGCTGCCGGGGATGTTAACCCTCACGGCACACGGACACCCCATCACCTACGATGGACGCGTATTATGTATTCGATAGAGTCAGGTACCGGGCTTGTCGGACCAATAGGGAAAGGTAGAGTGATCGCCGATGAGAGGCGCACTTTAACTTGGAAATTCAAGGGATTAGTTGGTTAAGCATGGGCGCCCAAGTGTGAAAGGGGTGAGCTCCTATAAAAGCCAACTAAACCTAATTTTTACTCATTCTCTCATTTGTGCAATTGAAGAGTGCTCTTGCTCCATCTCCATCTTCTTCTTCTTCACCTCCTTGTGTGTGTGTGTGAGAGAGAGAGAGAGAGGGAGAGTGTCTGTGCGATCGAGCATTACGAAGGCACGACGGCGGCGAAGCGGTTGAGCGCGGCACGACTGCAGCTTCTTCTTCATCGCGGCGAGGAATCCACCACGAAGGCGAGCGTAGAGCGGTGAGTGACACACCCTTTGTTTTCTTGAGCTTGCTAGTTTAGGCTTGTTGTGTGCTTGGAGCCGTTTGTGGCTCGCATACGGTGTATTGGCAAGTCCCTTGCTTCGACAGTGCGGCAAGGAGCGCACATTTTTGGCGCCGCTGCCGGGGATATGCCCTACACTAAGCTCGGTTAGCACTTTACGCTTCCTTGTGGTGCAATTTCTATCATAGGAAAGGCAGGGAAGGAGTGTGTGGAAGATTTCTGTTTTTTGCGTTTTCTGCAATTGCTGTCAAGTTTCAATTTCTGCTATTGTCTGCGTTTTTTCAATTTCTGCAATTTCAAGTTCGGCGTTTTCAATTTTCTGCAATTTTCTGCATTTCTGTCAATTTGCTGCAATTTCTGCGTTTTTTCTGCATTTTTTGCGTTTTTTCCTGCAATTTCTGTAATTTTCTGCATTTCTGCGCTGCACCAACAACAAAAAAAAAAAAAAAAAGTTTTTTGAAAAAAAAAAAAAAAAAATTTTGGGAAAAAAAAAATTTGTTTAAAAAAAAAAAAAAAAAAAAGGAAATTAAAAACGCGAGCGAGTGGGCGGCGAAATTTTTCGAAAATAAAAAACACGACTCTTAAAACGGACGGGTTGGTTTGTATAAAAGATAGATCGGGATCGTTTTCCCAAGCCCAAGCCCAAGCCCAGGCCCAGGCCCAGGCCCAGGCCTCAGTCTTATGATATATACTAGACTCACTCTTATATATATACCCTACTCCCTCAAGAGAGAATGAGAGCATGTGGGACAAGTCCTCCACTCTCCTCCTTTCTCTTCCCACTTGCACCCTTAGACTTTCTAGTTTGGGCCTAGTTCCCTACTGGAAATTGACAGTTTTAGGGATTCCGAGGGCATAGAGTGACCAAACGGAGGGCTGTAAAGCACGGCACGACCCTCTGACCGATACGCTCGTTTTGAGCTATCACACGGCCCATTCCACGACACGCTCTAAAAAATCTAGCAAAAAAACAAACAAAAAACACGCTAAAAACTAGTCACAAGGCCTCCTAGAGCAGCTTTTTGACACCTTAGGGTATCAAAAGCACATGCACTTACGCTCTGGGCGAGTGCTAGAACACGAGCATATTGAGGGTGCCTCTGTTCATACGGACACCCATTACCCATCCACGATAAGCTCTAGACCCTCAGCGGGGACACAAGGTAGCACCACCCAAGACCCTAAAATAGCCGCTAGTGATTCCTCCTCCGACTCAGAAATCATGGAAGCATACCCTACCCAAAACACTGAGAGAGAAGGCCATGCACCTCCCGAAGCTCCACAGCCTAGTACTAGTATGTTTAGCCGTTTCATGGAAACATTAGGTAGAGCTACTCGCTCGGAACCTGATGCAAATGAAGCACACGAAGGGGGTGGGGAAGTGGAATCTCCTTTCACATCGCACGTGGACCCCACACCCCCAAAGAGTGTCCATGTGGATATCCTACCAACTTCTTACCAAGAAGGCCCTGTTGAGCTGCCTCCTTCAGAAGTTCCCTCTAGAGTACCGTTGGTGACAAGTAAAACCACGGGGAGCAACATTGCTTCTACCTCACAAGAAACCGTTAACACGTCGACTCTAGAAGGATTGTTCATTAATGATCATTGGACATACGACCTCCACACTGAGGTGTTGACGGATCTACACTCTGGCCACGCCTACCATGTAGGATGGATAGAGATTGTACAATCCACCTCTAGTGCCACGAGCATCGAAGATCAACAGAAAATGATCTGTAATGTTATCCATGGCATTATTCAATCAGAAAGGCAAAACCGAGGGGTAAATATACTCTCAACTGGCCCCATGAGATTTCTGGATACGAGCAAGGCTCAACAGCCTACTCTATCACAAATGGAGACTCCTCTAATGAGTCCCATGGACCCATCTTACGTCATTTCACCTGGGGTCTCTATGCAATCTGAGCCTCCGAGCGAAAACTTTAGCTTCCCTAACTTGGCTCAACCCTCTATTAAGGAAAACACAGTGCTCACTCCAGGGATAAGCCTGACAGAGAATGTACCGATGACATCTACGGTTAGCGCAGTGCCACTACCTAGTGTCGTAGTACCTAATATGGGGCCTCGACCATATGTGCCTCTAGCCCCTTATGCACACATGGCCCCCACACCTCCAATTGTACCACTTGCTTATGCTCCTCGAGTGCCGCTCCCTAGCTCTTATCCGAGTGGACCTATGCCCGGTTATGTTCCATATCCTGCATCATCCACACATATGCCAAGACCGGTACCCGTTCCTCTCCCACATATGATTCCAAGAGTACCTCCACCGGCCCTGCCTCCTCACATAGGTGACTTGGCAGCGTTTGCTCAAACCATAGGTCGATCTATCGCGGAAAATATGCGTCATGCATCTGATAGAGAGCCTAGAAGTAAGGCAGTACAAATTGCCAAACTCACGCAAAAATTCAATGGGGACGAAGATGCTAGAAAACACATTGAAGTGTTTGAACAAGTATGTGATTCCTTAGGGGAACGCAACGAACTACATAAGTGCAATGCCTTAAGCTTGACATTAAGTGGGAAGGCTGGAGATTGGTATAGGACCCTAAGGGTGGACGAGAAAACAATCTACCCTACCCTTCGAAGGTTGTTTCTAAAGGAGTACATACGAGAAGGTGTGCTTTGGGGTGTAGCATCTCAGCTACAGAAGGCCGAACGTAAGGAAGGAGAGTCAGTAAGGGACTTCATTAGTCGTCTAAAGCACTTAAACTCTCGCTGCCCTGTAAATGAGCGCTTCAACAATAACCAACTGCTTGATCGATTCATTCGAGGGTTGAGGAATGAAGGAATCTATAATGGACTAGTGATTAGAGGTATCACAACCTGGGAAGATGTCACTGCCAATGCAATCCAATTAGAGGACAACTTGATGATAGCAGGCATGAGGGTGTCTACTGACACGAGATCCACTAGCTCACAAGCCATTGAGTATGAACCCATGACTGCAAAGCCCATTGCCAATGAGCCAAAGGTATTTGAGACATTCTTGACAGACCTCACCAAGGCAATCCAAGAGTCTCTTAAGGATAATCGACCCCCTCAAAATAGTCACATGTATCCAAGAAGGGAGCAACAATGGTGTTCCATTTGCTTAGGTCCACATAGCACTAGTGAGTGCCCTACGTTTAGAGTAAAATTTAATGGAACTTGCAACGCATGTGGTAGGTATGGTCACCAAGCTAAGGATTGTTTAATGATCAAACGTATGATGGCAAATAGACCACCTGTAGCCTGGACGGATGCGCCTCGAGCTCCTGTATTGATGCCTGCTCCACCTGTTGAGCAACTACCGCAACACATGGTCCCTAGATCTCAAAATGTTGTACAAGCTACACCGTTACCACCTCCTGTGCTAGGACCGCAGCCCCCGCATCCAAGAGTCGCCCCTATGAACCAAGTGGGTTGCGAGCCATCAAATGCTTATGCAGATGGTTGTGAGGAGGAAATAGACACTAGTATTGCCTACGGACTTGATACATTGGAAGAGTGTCCTATATACTACATGGAAGATTGTTGGGGACAAGTCAAGCCGGTTTATCAAGCTGCTGCTCTCGCATCCAGAGGTCAAAATATCAACACCCAGGCTAGGAGGCCACCTCTTCAATGCTACGAGTGTGGTGGACCACATCGAGTAGCGGAGTGCCCTATTAGGCTGCAAAAGAATGCTGCACAGATGCAAATGAATCAAGGGAGCACGTCTGCAATGCCAATACTCACATGTAATCGTTGTGGCATAGATCACTTGATTGCCCAATGCCCCTATAACCCAAATGCGCCTAAAATCACACCCCTGAATTTGGTCGAAATTGCTAGTGTGACATCGCCAATACCACCCGTCGCACCCGCTTATGCGATTACACGGTCCATGCTTCAAGGGCCAGGACATATCCTCGAAGAGAGAGATACCGCGTCAGTTATCCAAGCAAAGAAAAAGAAGACACGAAGGAAGAAGTCGCAGAATACGGAAAATTCAAAGCCAAGTTCCAAAACAAACATAGGAACAGGAGATGACCCCGTGTATATGAATGACCTCGAGGATGATTCAGATTCAGTCGAGACAATGGAGACTAGAACCAATACCACAAAGGGAAAGACCGACAAAGAAAACCGTAACATGGAACCAAATGAAAACCGAATGAGAGAAAACCATAAAGAGCCTCTGAAAACACCACAAGTGTTTCCAAATCCAATCCAAGACCCCCAAGATAAACCGCAGGGGCAAAAAGGGAAGAATCGTAAAAAGAAGATTGGGACGTACCCAAACCCAGTAGATGAGATTAAGCAGGTGAAACATCTAAGAGGTTTAGTGGAGGAGACTCAAAGGAAACTAGAACCAGAACCCATGCATGTCAAAATTCATGACACAGTGTTTCCCACGCAAGTTCATCCCCCCACATGAACCATAGACCGTTAGCCATATCTAGTATCATCCAAGAAGGGAGTGAGGACAGGACATCAGAAAGTGAGCATACACCCTTCTTGTTGGAAAGGATGTTTAACGAAGGAATACCTGATCCCATTGAGGAATATGAGATTCCATCCTCACCAGTTCCTAGTCAAGGACCTACACCCTGCAAAACGCCAATGAATGTTGCCAAACTAGTGGACTTCATGTCTTCTGAGGTCCGAACCACGATCATAGCAAAGCTGTATGGAGATCCTGAGTTATTCCTTGCACTTCGAGCATTCCTTAACGGAGAGCTACGAACGGGATTACCGCAGTTTGCGCAACCAAATAGGCCTGACTCGATTATGATTGATGAGGAAAATCATGTGCAATCACTTGACTTAGATGGACACGAGTCTGTGATCGAGGTACCCATTAACGAATTAGGGCAGTATTTTGAAGGCGACGAGTCTAATGCGACCCTACCCATCACTACCAAGGGATTAACTATAAAGGGAATTCTTGATGGTGGTGCGGGAGTTAGCATCGTTACAAAAGATTGTTGGGAATCCATGGGAAAACCCCGCCTCAGTGTTACTAACATTGTGGTAAAGATGGCAAATGGTACCATAGCCAAACCTATGGGGATGCTCAAGGATCTTAAGATCAAAGTTCTAGGACACAAGGTGCG